>NW_020825453.1:0-185251 GCF_003286085.1 Drosophila persimilis | reverse complement strand
GTTGCTCTGGCTCTTATAGGTTCTGAGATCCTTGAACTCATATTTTGCAATTGGCAAAACCGACCATGAAACCTGTGTGTTAGAGTGAGACAGAGCGAGAAAGAGTGAAATTGTTTTCGTGATTCTGGCTGTAATAATTATACGATCTGGTTCAGATTTTGCACTCTAGAAGATATAGTCATCTTCTACGATTCTGCGTTTTTAGTTTTCTCGTATCGTCGAAATTGTGGATGCCACAGATTTTCGCCCTTTGTGGGGGCGGAAGTGGGCGGGGCAAAGTTTTGAAATATTTTTGGAGCAGTGACATATCACAGAAGTCTGGATCCAAAACATCGTTGCTCTAGCTCTTATAGTCTTTGAGCATTAGGCGCTGAAGGGGACGGACAGACGGACAGACGGACGGACGGACAGACGGACAGACGGACGGACGGACAGACAGACATGGCTCAATCGACTCGGCTATTGATGCTGATCAAGAATATATATACTTTATGGGGTCGGAAACGATTCCTTCTGGACGTTACACACATCCGCTTTTACCACAAATCTAATATACCCCAATACTCATTTTGAGTATCGGGTATAAAAATCAGCTCAATAGTTAGGAATCTACGAAAATTTCGTAAATGATAACAAGAATCACGAACACTCAAGAAACGGAAATAACAATCGTAGGAACGTTGGAACTTATTACCCTCGCTATAGTAGTAACGATTATAACAATCAAAGCCCAAGTACTTCCAGAAATAACCATGGAACGAATCGAAATAATTCAGGAAATAATGCAGTAAATAACGAGGGGGAACGTTGTGAGTTGCTGCGGACACCGCAACTCTACAGTTATACCCGATACTTAGTCAGTATGGCTCTCCTCCGGCAGCGCCGCTAATATTAAACGACACGACATCGAGTGCGTGCGAGAGAGACAGAAAATGAGTCTGAGCGTGACGTCGGGCGCTGCGTAGCCACTGCAAATTGATTTGTTCCTTTTGGCTTTAACAATGATCTGATCTGATCCAGATTCAGCAATCTAATAGATATGGTCATTATCTATGATTCTGCGTTTTTAGTTTTCTCAAATCTGCAATATTGTGGATGCAACAGATTTTCGTCCTTTGTGGGGGCGGATGGGGGTGGGGCGAAATTCTGAGATATACGTTTTATAGTGACATCTTAAAGGAGTGTGTGCACCAAATTTGGTTACTCTAGCCTTAATAGTCTCTGAGATTTGTGGTTGCCTCAGATTTTCGTCCTTTGCGGGGGCGGAAGGGGGTGTGGCGAAATTTGGACAGGAAACGGTCAAGGTCCGATATCACAGGAGTGTGGATACCAAATTTGGTTGCTCTGGCTTTTATAGGTTCTGAGATCCTTGAACTCATATTTTGCAATTGGCAAAACCGACCATGAAACCTGTGTGTTAGAGTGAGACAGAGCGAGAAAGAGTGAAATTGTTTTCGTGATTCTGGCTGTAATAATTATAAGATCTGGTTCAGATTTTGCACTCTAGAAGATATAGTCATCTTCTACGATTCTGCGTTTTTAGTTTTATCGTATCGTCGAAATTGTGGATGCCACAGATTTTCGCCCTTTGTGGGGGCGGAAGTGGGCGGGGCAAAGTTTTGAAATATTTTTGGAGCAGTGACATATCACAGAAGTCTGGATCCAAAACATCGTTGCTCTAGCTCTTATAGTCTTTGAGCATTAGGCGCTGAAGGGGACGGACAGACGGACAGACGGACGGACGGACAGACGGACAGACGGACGGACGGACAGACAGACATGGCTCAATCGACTCGGCTATTGATGCTGATCAAGAATATATATACTTTATGGGGTCGGAAACGATTCCTTCTGGACGTTACACACATCCGCTTTTACCACAAATCTAATATACCCCAATACTCATTTTGAGTATCGGGTATAAAAATCAGCTCAATAGTTAGGAATCTACGAAAATTTCGTAAATGATAACAAGAATCACGAACACTCAAGAAACGGAAATAACAATCGTAGGAACGTTGGAACTTATTACCCTCGCTATAGTAGTAACGATTATAACAATCAAAGCCCAAGTACTTCCAGAAATAACCATGGAACGAATCGAAATAATTCAGGAAATAATGCAGTAAATAACGAGGGGGAACGTTGTGAGTTGCTGCGGACACCGCAACTCTACAGTTATACCCGATACTTAGTCAGTATGGCTCTCCTCCGGCAGCGCCGCTAATATTAAACGACACGACATCGAGTGCGTGCGAGAGAGACAGAAAATGAGTCTGAGCGTGACGTCGGGCGCTGCGTAGCCACTGCAAATTGATTTGTTCCTTTTGGCTTTAAAAATGATCTGATCTGATCCAGATTCAGCAATCTAATAGATATGGTCATTATCTATGATTCTGCGTTTTTAGTTTTCTCAAATCTGCAATATTGTGGATGCAACAGATTTTCGTCCTTTGTGGGGGCGGATGGGGGTGGGGCGAAATTCTGAGATATACGTTTTATAGTGACATCTTAAAGGAGTGTGTGCACCAAATTTGGTTACTCTAGCCTTAATAGTCTCTGAGATTTGTGGTTGCCTCAGATTTTCGTCCTTTGCGGGGGCGGAAGGGGGTGTGGCGAAATTTGGACAGGAAACGGTCAAGGTCCGATATCACAGGAGTGTGGATACCAAATTTGGTTGCTCTGGCTTTTATAGGTTCTGAGATCCTTGAACTCATATTTTGCAATTGGCAAAACCGACCATGAAACCTGTGTGTTAGAGTGAGACAGAGCGAGAAAGAGTGAAATTGTTTTCGTGATTCTGGCTGTAATAATTATAAGATCTGGTTCAGATTTTGCACTCTAGAAGATATAGTCATCTTCTACGATTCTGCGTTTTTAGTTTTATCGTATCGTCGAAATTGTGGATGCCACAGATTTTCGCCCTTTGTGGGGGCGGAAGTGGGCGGGGCAAAGTTTTGAAATATTTTTGGAGCAGTGACATATCACAGAAGTCTGGATCCAAAACATCGTTGCTCTAGCTTTTATAGTCTTTGAGCATTAGGCGCTGAAGGGGACGGACAGACGGACAGACGGACAGACGGACAGACGGACAGACGGACGGACGGACAGACAGACAGGGCTCAATCGACTCGGCTATTGATGCTGATCAAGAATATATATACTTTATAGGGTCGGAAACGATTCCTTCTGGACGTTACACACATCCACTTTTACCACAAATCTAATATACCCCAATACTCATTTTGAGTATCGGGTATAATAAAGGATTATTTAATGAATTTAGAAATTCCTTAAACCAGGGCAGAGCACAGAATCCCACTAACTATCAAATTAACCAGACTCAGGCAGGTAGCAGTGCACCGAATCAGCCAGTCAAACGATCTAGGGAAAGCCAAAGTGGACATATGAAAATGGATGTAAATTTTCAGCAGAGTGCCTCGGAAGAAATCGAGGAGGACCATATATAGAAATAATTGTAAATAATAACGAGGGGGAACGTTGTGAGTTGCTGCGGACACCGCAACTCTACGGTTATACCCGATACTAAGTCAGTATGGCTCTCCTCCGGCAGACGCCGCTAATATTTAACGACACGACAAAGAGTGCGTGCGAGAGAGACAGAAAATCAGTCTGAGCGTGACGTCGGGCGCTGCGTAGCCACTGCAAATTGATTTGTTCCTTTTGGCTATAAAAATGATCTGATCTGATCCAGATTCAGCAATCTAATAGATATGGTCATTATCTATGATTCTGCGTTTTTAGTTTTCTCAAATCTGCAATATTGTGGATGCAACAGATTTTCGTCCTTTGTGGGGGCGGATGGGGGTGGGGCGAAATTCTGAGATATACGTTTTATAGTGACATCTTAAAGGAGTGTGTGCACCAAATTTGGTTACTCTAGCCTTAATAGTCTCTGAGATTTGTGGTTGCCTCAGATTTTCGTCCTTTGCGGGGGCGGAAGGGGGTGTGGCGAAATTTGGACAGGAAACGGTCAAGGTCCGATATCACAGGAGTGTGGATACCAAATTTGGTTGCTCTGGCTTTTATAGGTTCTGAGATCCTTGAACTCATATTTTGCAATTGGCAAAACCGACCATGAAACCTGTGTGTTAGAGTGAGACAGAGCGAGAAAGAGTGAAATTGTTTTCGTGATTCTGGCTGTAATAATTATACGATCTGGTTCAGATTTGGCACTCTAGAAGATATAGTCATCTTCTACGATTCTGCGTTTTTAGTTTTCTCGTATCGTCGAAATTGTGGATGCCACAGATTTTCGCCCTTTGTGGGGGCGGAAGTGGGCGGGGCAAAGTTTTGAAATATTTTTGGAGCAGTGACATATCACAGAAGTCTGGATCCAAAACATCGTTGCTCTAGCTCTTATAGTCTTTGAGCATTAGGCGCTGAAGGGGACGGACAGACGGACAGACGGACAGACGGACGGACGGACAGACAGACAGGGCTCAATCGACTCGGCTATTGATGCTGATCAAGAATATATATACTTTATAGGGTCGGAAACGATTCCTTCTGGACGTTACACACATCCACTTTTACCACAAATCTAATATACCCCAATACTCATTTTGAGTATCGGGTATAAAAAGTTAAGAGGTATCGCGGACTCGGGATCGTCGATAAATATAATAAAAGAAAACTATACAGATTCCAAAGTCGATAGCGACAACCTCACCGTCCATACCATCAAAGGACCCGTCCGTCTGACTCAGAGCATTACACGTAATGCAACCAAAAACTGTCCGACAAAACAAAAATGTTATATTCATAATTTTTCTGAAAATTATGACTAACTCTTAGGCAGAGAATATTTGATGGCCAGCAAAGCCGTCATCGATTACCGAAACGAAACGGTAACGTTAGGAGAAAGGTCATACCCAATCATCCAAAGTGGAGAAGCAATTGCCGACGGCAAGACCGCACACAAAGGTGATAAGTCATCTTCAAAGGAAGATATAACTACACCCAAGTGCCTTGATCCATCTCCTGAAGGAGAGCAATACTTCGCTTCCGCATTAGAGAATGAATTAAGGGAATGTAACCAGCTAAGGTTGGAATATTTAAATGACGAAGAAAAGGAGAAACTAAAGAAAGTTCTCTATGAATTTAGGGCCTGCAGTATAAAGAAGGTGACATTTTGACCTTCACTAGTACTATAAAGCACGAAATTAAAACCCACCACGAAGATCCTGTATATCGTCGACCATATAAATATGCTCAAATACACGATCAGGAAGTGACCCAACAAATAAAAGATATGATTAGACAGGGAATCATTCGTAAGTCGAATTCTCCCTATTGTGCACCCATTGCTATGATACCAAAGAAGATAGATGCTTCAGGAAAGCAGAAATATCGTATGGTAGTAGATTATAGAAGTCTAAACGAGGTGACAATCAAGGACAAATTTCCTACATCCAGAATGGACGAAATCCTAGATAAACTAGGTAGGTGCCAATATTTTACAACAATCGATCTAGCTAAGGGATTCCATCAAATTCCCATGGAACCTAGCTCAATCCCAAAAACAGCTTTCTCCACGAAGCATGGTCATTACGAGTTCACTCGTATGCCTTTTGGGCTAACCACTGCCCCCGCCACATTCCAAAGATGCATGAACAATCTGTTAGAAGATTTAATTTTCAAAGATTGCCTTGTGTATCTAGACGACATCATTATCTATTCCACATCATTGGAAGAACATTTGTTGTCTCTTAAAAGGGTCTTTGGAAAGTTGAGAGATGCAAACCTCAAACTTCAAATGGATAAGTGTGAATTCCTTAAGAAAGAAACGGAATTCCTAGGCCATGTAGTAACAACTAACGGCATAGTTCCTAATCCAAAGAAAATATCCGCCATAATAAACTTCCCAATACCCAATACAACCACAAAAATAAAATCATTCATAGGTTTATGTGGATTTTATAGGAAATTCATTCCCAATTTTGCTAATATAGCAAAACCAATGACACTCAAATTAAAGAAACGAGCAGTCATAGACCCAACCGAGGAAAAATACGTCGAGGCCTTCGAAAAGTTGAAAATACTTATCACCTCAGACCCCATCCTCGCATTCCCAGATTTCAACAAAATGTTCACGGTAACAACCGATGCAAGTAACATTGCATTAGGAGCAGTGTTGTCGCAAGACCACAAACCAATTTGCTATGCAAGTAGAACCTTAAACGAACATGAAATCAATTATTCAGCAATAGAAAGGGAATTACTAGCTATAGTTTGGGCAACTAAGTATTTCAGATCATACCTGTTTGGTAGAACGTTTGAGATATTAAGTGATCACAAACCCTTGATTTGGTTGAATAACCTCAAGGAGCCAAATATGAAGCTACAACGATGGAAGATCAAATTAAATGAATTTGACTTCAAAATAAAATATTTACCAGGAAAGGAGAACCATGTAGCCGATGCGCTATCAAGAGTAAAGATTAACGAAAACCTACTCGGGGAAACCATTAATAGTGATTGTGCAACGGTCCATAGCGCGCAAGAAGATAATACAAATTATATTCCACTTACAGAGCGACCAATCAATTACTATAATAGGCAAATAGAACTGATTAAAGGTAATGAGGATAAGGTAGAAACATCCCACTATTTCCACAAGATACTGATAAAAATCACATATACTGAAATGACAGAGTCATTAGCGAAAGATATAATAAAGGAATATGTGAGTACCAAAAAGAGTGCACTATATTTCCATAACGAAGTAGACTTCCCACTGTTCCAAAAGGCATTCCTGGAGATAATCAGTCCAAATCACTTCACAAAACTGATTAAATCCAGTACCAAACTCATAGATATTCCGAACTACTCCGAATTCAAGGAACAAATATTGAAGAAGCATAAAGAGCTACTTCACCCAGGTATCGAAAAGACCACTAATTGGTTTAAAGGAAAATTCTACTACCCCGATTATCAAAAATTAATCCAAAATATTATCAATGAATGTCCTACGTGCAACGTTGCTAAAACAGAGCATCGTAACACCAATCTAACCTTCGAAATCACCCCTGAAATACAAAATATCAGAGAAAAGTATGTCATGGATTTTTATCTGGTAGGCAATCAACAATTCCTATCATGCATTGATGTATATTCTAAATTCGCTACCCTTGTAGAAGTTAAGAGTCGTGACTGGTTAGAAACAAAGAGAGCCATCATAAAAGTCATTAACGAAATGGGCAAGCCACAGGGAATTAAAGCCGACAAAGATTCAGCCTTTATGTGCGCAGCATTGCAAGCATGGTTGAATGCGGAAAATGTCAAAATAGAGATCACTTCCAGCAAAAATGGAATATCTGACGTAGAAAGATTTCATAAAACAGTAAATGAAAAATTAAGAATAATAGCTAGCGAGGATAACCCAGAAGATAGATTCACGAAGTTTGAATTAATTCTTTATACTTATAATAATAAAACCAAACATAATACCACAAATTGGACACCAGCTGATATATTCATTTATGCAGGCTCACCTGATTATGTCACCCAACTAAATAAAGTGAATAAAATCACTCAATTAAATAAAAACCGCTTAGAGTATGAAGTAGATACCCGCTATAAACTATCACCTCTAGTTAAGTCTAAGGTAACAAATCCTTTCAAAAGGACGGGTGAAATCAGGCAGGTAGACGAAAAGCACTTTGAAGAGAAAAATAGAGGGTGAAAAATCACCCACTATAAAACAAAATTCAAAAGAAAGAAGAAATCTAATACAAGTAAATACAATAATTGCAGAGTACCCGAACAGAGTACTGGGAATCCGGAGCTACAACATAATTAAGATTATAATCTTACTAATGTTCACCGTCCTACAAGCTACCGGACAGAATATAGAGATAGATCCCATCAACTCAAGGAATGGATATCACATATTCAAAACGAATACCATTAACATACCCATTAATTATGAATACCACTATCTAACAATTAATATAACAAAAACAGATGAAACATATCAGAGTTTACTAGAACAGGCAACCCAATTTGATAACGAAATCCAAGTTCAATATTTAGTCGAGAAATTGCAACGTGAATTCAACGGCATAAAAATAGCCAAAAGAAACAGAAGAGGCCTTATAAATGCAGTAGGCACAATATATAAATATCTATTTGGAACGTTAGATCAAGATGATAAGGTCGAATTAGAAGGGAAATTAGACAATCTGGCTAGCCACAGTGTTCAAGTTAACGAATTAAACTTAGTAATTCAAGCAGTAAATTCCGGCATAGAAGTTGTCAATAAATTAAACAAAGATAATGACAGAAATAAACAACTAGAAATATTAATATTTAACCTTCAACATTTTACTGAGTACATAGAGGATATTGAATTAGGCATGCAGCTAACAAGATTAGGTATCTTTAATCCAAAATTATTGAGGCAGGATTACCTGAAACACATCGATTCAGAGAAATTATTAAATATTAAAACATCTACCTGGTTGAAATCAGACACTAACGAAATACTAATAATTTCCAACATCCCACGAGAGATCAGAAATATTCCTATACTTAAAATTGTTCCATATCCAGATGAAGATAATAACATCCTCACTGACCTAACGCAAAACAATTATTACATTCTAGAAAACGAGGTATATGAAAAAGAATCAAAACGAAAAATAAATGACGAATGTATTTCAGGAATAGTCAAACAAGTAGAAACAAAATGTCCAATCACCAAGGCACACCAAAACTTTCAAATAAATTTCATAGAACCCAATATATTGTTAACTTGGAAATTACCAAAAACCTTATTAAACCAAGATTGCCTAAACCAAGAAATAAAAGTAGAAGGTAACGCATTAATAACGAGGGGGAACGTTGTGAGTTGCTGCGGACACCGCAACTCTACGGTTATACCCGATACTAAGTCAGTATGGCTCTCCTCCGGCAGACGCCGCTAATATAAAACGACACAGAAAATCAGTCTGAGCGTGACGTCGGGCGCTGCGTAGCCACTGCAAATTGATTTGTTCCTTTTGGCTATAAAAATGATCTGATCTGATCCAGATTCAGCAACCTGATAGATATGGTCATTATTTATGATTCTGCGTTTTTAGTTTTCTCGAATGTGCAATATTGTTGATGCAACAGATTTTCGTCCTTTGTGTGGGCGGAAGGGGGTGGGGCGAAATTTTGAGATATACGTTTTATAGTGAGATCTAACAGGAGTACGGACACTAAATTTGGTTACTCTAGCCTTAATACTCTCTGAGATTTGTGAATATCCCCAGATTTGCATCCTTTGCGGGGGCGGAAGGGGGTGTGGCGAAATTTTGAAACAATCTCGTCTCGGTCTGATATATTAGGAGTGTGGATACCAAATTTGGTTGCTCTAGCTTTTATAGTCTCTGAGATCTAGGCGCTAATGTTTTACTCTAAGCAAAGCCGCCTATGCTACGTGTGTGTTAGAGAGAGACAGGGCGAGAAAAAATGAAATTGTTTTTTTGATGCTGGCTATAATAATAATATGATCCAATTCAGATTCTGCAGTCTAAAAGATATGGTGATTCTCTATGATTCTGCGTTTTCTCGTATCTTTAAAATTGTGGATGCCACAGATTTTCGCCCTTTGTGGGGGCGGAAATGGGCGGGGCAAAGTTTTGAAATATTTTTGTAGCAGTGACATATCACAGAAGTGGATCCAAAACATCGTTGCTCTAGCTCTTATAGTCTTTGAGCACTAGGCGCTGAAGGGGGCGGACAGACGGACGGACGGACAGACAGACAGGGCTCAATCGACTCGGCTATTGATGCTGATCAAGAATATATATACTTCTGGACGTTACACACATCCACTTTTACCACATATCTAATATACCCCAATACTCATTTTGAGTATCGGGTATAAAAATACATAATTGCAGCGTACAATTAAACGAATTCTTAATATCCAACTCAATACCAGAATTTGCACAGAGCATATACATCAACAATAACGTAACAAAAATTAAACCACTGTCTTATTTGCAAACCAAAGAAATCGTAATAGAAAATACGCAATTAAATAATGTATTACATGTAAGCTTAATACTACTATTTGTCATAATCATAATAGGATTAAGCTACAAATTGTTTAGTCTAAAATACATAATTGCAGCGTACAATTAAACGAATTCTTAATATCCAACTCAATACCAGAATTTGCACAGAGCATATACATCAACAATAACGTAACAAAAATTAAACCACTGTCTTATTTGCAAACCAAAGAAATCGTAATAGAAAATACGCAATTAAATAATGTATTACATGTAAGCTTAATACTACTATTTGTCATAATCATAATAGGATTAAGCTACAAATTGTTTAGTCTAAGTAAAAGCAATGAGCCTAAAACCGACCCGCACATAGAAACATCCTTAGACGAAGACGAATCCCCAGCAGGCACAATTTTAGACGCTCCTGAACTATATCCAAGGATAATCGCCTGAGGACAGGCTTAAATCTAACAATGGGGGAGTGACATATCTATAGTCCATGCTCCGCATACCCTTGTCTATGTCTATTACCCTGCACCCACAATACTATAAACAATCCGACACTACTATAAACAATCCGACACTCTCAGCTCCGAAACCCCATAAACAATCTCACGCTCGAAATGGACCACGCGTAACCGATTGCAGGCAATGTAAACAAACACCCTAAGCTAGAAGTGGAACATAAAACAATAGATGCCGCATTAGAATCCAGCCGCACTAAAATCCAGCAGCACTAGAATCACGCCACTCTTCAGAGATCAATTATTAATCGATTCTCAAGAACCACGCCATCGTAGCTGACCAATCAGAGGCCCTATTCTCAAGTAATGCAACACCGATCATAGGCAGCGGAAGTCTTTCATCAAAAGCCGCCTTTCCCACATATCGATCGAGTCACGTACTCCATCTCCGAAGCCGAAGTCGAAGCCAACGCCTCCGAATCCAAATCCGAATCCTACATTTGGGAAGGCAAATCAGTTCTGTTCAAGACAAACGTCAATCGCGACACCGTCGGAGAATTCAACAAAAGTTAATTCCATTCAAGACACCGGACATCAGTCATCGTCGGGGAAATAACTAATCAATGTGCACTAAGTTTAAGTGAAAGAATAAAATCTTTTTTTAAAACGCAAACTGCAGTGTCGCATATTTAACTATATATATATTTATTTATTAATTCCCGAGTAAACACGTCCGCTTTAATCAATCGATTCTCAGTCAATAACTCCAGCCCAACTTCTGCAAGTTCAGCTAAGCGGTACCGAACCAAAAGCTCGAAGATCGGATGATATTTGGAAACTTTAACTGCATAATCGGATGATCTTAGGAACTTTAACTGCATAATCGGATGATCTTTCGCCCAATTGAGCGAAATTTTGGTGAAGCTTTAAGCTATGCTCTCCCTACGCTACGCTACTCTCTTGGGTCAAGGTAAACGTGACGTCTTTCGCTTAAATGCGTGCGCTGCGCGCCGACTCTCTTTAGAAAGCTTTTCGGAAAGCTTGCAGCTTACGATCCACTTTCGGAGTTACTATGTATCTGCACTTTTAAGCATTACCAAAAGAAAACTGTGCTTATCCGTGATGTTCCATACTCTGGACTGTACCAGCCCCATTTTTGGCTATTCAGTGTTTGAAGAGGTTGAGTGAGTCTGCAAAACTCTCATTCCCTAAAGCTGCTGAAGTTATTGACTCCGACTTCTATGTCGATGACATGTTGACTGGTGCTGGTTGCGTAGAGGAGTTAAAGACAATTAAGTCTGATGTGGCTCAGGTTCTTCAAGCCGCTGGGTTTGAATTGACTAAATGGTTTTCGAACTCACCTGAGGTCACCGCATCCGAGAGCACAGTTAAACCGATAACGATCTCGGACTCAGAGTCAACTAAGGCGTTAGGAATATCGTGGCTGCCACACGAAGACGTCTTTAAGTTCCAAATTGACACGTCAGTTATCGGTCTCCGAGCGACAAAACGGAACATATTATCGGTGACATCAAAGCTGTTTGACCCCCTTGGCTTGTTAAGTCCTTTAGTAATTAAGGGAAAGATCCTACTGCAGGAGCTTTGGCTTAACAAGCTAGGTTGGGATGAGTCAATTCCAATGAACTTGGAAACAGCATGGAACTTATTAAAAGAATCCTTGGGTCAGTTGGAGAAGATTACCATACCTCGATTTGTGCATACTGATCTCATGTCACCGATTCAAGTACATGCCTTTGCCGACGCATCCATGAGAGCTTATGGAGCCTGCGTCTATATCCGTAGAAAGACTGCAGAAGGTTTCGAGGTCTCCTTGTTGACTGCAAAGTCGAAAGTAGCGGCACCCAAGACGAAAACGCTCCCAAGGCTTGAGTTATGTGCCGCTCACCTTCTAGCAGACCTTTGTCACCGAATCAAATCACTGCTCAAGGTTCCAATTGAGAACGTGATATTCTGGTCAGATTCAGAAGTTACTCTTCATTGGATCAGATCCCACCCTTCGTCGTTGTCAACATTCGTTGCGAACCGAGTAGCGGAGATTCAAGAGTTGTCAAGTGAAGCTACGTGGAGGCATGTGCCAATAAAACAGAACCCAGCAGACATAGTTTCGAGAGGTTGTGACGTAGAGGAAATCGTGCAGTCGATCTGGTTTGGTGGACCAGAGTTCTTAAAGTTTGAAGAAGAGAGCTGGACCAGAAATCCACACTTCGAGCCTTCCGAAGAAGAGATACAGATGGAAAGTCGGGAGAAATCGGTCGGACTGACCGTCGCGGCCAAGTCAAATTATTTAGTGGATGTAATCGAGGGATACTCGTCACACCTCAAACTGCTAAGAGTGTTCGTTTTCGTGTTCCGCTTCATCCGAAAATGCAAAGACAAAAGTCTCAACTTTGGAAAAATTCCGTCATCCGTAGAATACGACGAGGCGTTTCTAAAAATAGTCGAAATAACACAGAAAAATGAGTCTCAAGAAGATATTGTGCGACATACGTTCGCTATCTGCATCAAACGAGTTTTCATGCCGGCCCACGAGCACTCGTGAGTATCCTTAGACAACGCATTTGGATAGTGAATGCTCAGGCGGTCTGCAGGGCGACAGTTAGGTCATGTATTCGTTGCTTTAAATGCAAGCCGCTACTCCAGACCCAAATGATGGGCAACTTACCCGCAGACCGGCTCCGTGCTCTCCGCCCATTCTCAGTATGTGATTGCCTTCATACCGCCTCGAGCACCGCACATGGGCGGACTTTGGGAGGCCGGTGTGAAGTCTGCCAAGGGCCTACTCCTACGGGCAGTCGGAAGCGCTCTCCTCACCGCAGAGGAGCTGGAGACCGTGCTGGTCGGGATCGAGGCGGTACTCAACTCGCGCCCGCTAGGACCCCTAAGCCCAGACCCAAGCGACGGAGACATGCTGACTCCCGGGCACCTGCTGACAGGCGGGCCGCTCATCGCACCCCCAGCACCCAGGACCCCGGACCAGGAGGGTCTGAGCTGCTTAAAGCGATGGCGGCTTGTCTCGTCAGCCAGGCAAATGTTCTGGCAGCGATGGTCCCGGGAGTATGTGGTGGGATTGCAAATAAGATTCAAGTGGCACCAGGAGGAACCAAACATCAAGGAAGGCGACCTCGTAATCGTCGCCGAGGACAACCTGCCCCCTCAACAGGGGCTCCTCGGAAGGGTGGTCGGAACAACCGCCGGGCAGGACGGAAGGGTCAGAGTGGTCGACCTAAGGACGAGCAGCGGAGCCACGTTCAGGAGGCCAATCCACAAGTTGGCTCTTCTGCCACTGGTTTGAAGCCTTCCAGTCCTTCAACGGGGCCGGTGTAGCGCCATTTGGCGTATAATAATTGTTATTAGGATCGTATTTTATGAAGTCTAGTGTAAGTTAGGCTAGGGCAAAGCGGGAGCGCAATAAAAGCTCGCTCTCTCGCTCTTGGCGAATTCGCCCTGCTTTGCCACCGTAGGTAAGATAGGCGCAGAAGAAATTGTTTGAATATATGAAGAGAAGTCGAGAAAAATCTATGAAAACGAACGCACGCACTCCTTTTTTTTCGTCGTCGTAAAATACAAATTTGCAGTCACCCAAGTTTTTCGGTCTCTTTATTTTAGAAAAACTATTCTAAATTTTCAGGAATTAATGATGCAGTATCGAAACTTTAAAGGAATCATTTAGTCACGGCACTTTGTAACGGCAATGCCTTATTGTAAAATTAAAGCTTATTTTTCGCTGAAATATTTTAAAAGTTAGGCGTATGCCAAATAAATTGTATTCTCTAACGTTTTGATTTTAAAAACCTTTCTTTTTTATCACCCACTTATACAAAAAAGATTCTTTAACGAGCGGGAACGAAGTAAACTCTGAATTATGCTCGCACTTGTCATGAGATAGGAGAGTGGAACTTTTCTCCCTCTCTCTCTTTCTTACACACAAGCCCGCCGTTCTGTCTCGCTTCCCTCCGCCAGAGCGAACACACTGCACGAGAAAGAGTGTGTGAGATGGATAGAGAGATCGAGAGAGAATGAGTAAGCGCGTGGAAGGCGATTTGGTCGTTATGGCTATAATAACGATCCGATCTCATCCACATTTGACAGTCTAGTAAATATGGCGTTCTCTACGATTCTGCGTTAATTGTGAATGCCACAGATTTTTGGTCTTTGTGGGGGCGGACGGGTCCAGGTGTCTGGATATACAATTTGGTTGCTCTAGCTTTCATGGTCTCTGATATCTAGGTGCTCATCAAGGACGCTCATAGGACGAAAAGGCTTCCTTCTGGAAGTTACACTCATCCAGAGCCACATCTATTTGAGTACCATGGACCTTCAAGAGTTCATGATTTGTTAGCCCCATTTGTCAAAGATATACATACATAGATATGTTTACATGTTACAAGATATGGAGTACATTCATTGCCTCAATTTGGCATTCTCTATTGCTAGAAATTGAACACGAAATACGTATCTAGAATATTGTGATATTTGGTACTTTGTGTGGGCTTAACGAAAAATAATGCTTGCAGCGCCTGCGACCACGTCCCCAGGCTATCCAGCGTCGCTGGACTTATACGCAAGAAAAGACGAGGTCTGCGACCTCGAAGGATGGCGCATTGGTCTGCAGAAGGCAGCCGCCCAGAACCTGACGAGACAGCTGCAGGAGATGCCCTCCAACCTCCTCACACCCACAGCTTTTGCGCAGAATGTCGTCGAGGTGCTGTGCAAATCCGGTGTCAATGTGGAGGTCAAGGTCGAGGGCTGGGCCGAGAGCCAGTCAATGCACGCCTTCCTGGCTGTGGGCAAGGCCTCGTGCGAGCTACCCATCTTCCTGGAGCTGAGTTACTACGGCACCTGTGCCGAGGAGCGCCCCATTGTGCTGGTGGGCCAAGGCGTGACTTACGATGCTGGAGGATTGTGCCTGAAAGAGAAACATGAGCTCTTCCATATGCGTGGCGACATGACCGGGGCCGCCGTTGTGGTGGCCTGTTGTCGAGCTGTGGCTGGCCTGCGTTTACCGGTAAGTACTCAGGACAGAAATGATATCTCCTTGAATAATAATGCTGTTCTTAGGTCAACATTCGCGGCCTGATACCTCTTTGTGAAAACGTAGTGGGCTGCAATTCGGTCCGTACTGGGGACATGGTAGAGTCCATGAACGGCAAGACCATCGAGATCCAGTGCACCGATCACGAGGATGTACTGGTCCTGGCAGACGCCCTGCTGTATGCGCAAAACTTCTGTCCCAAGTGCATCATTGACGTCGGCACCTGCTCGGGCTACATGCGCCAGGCCCTGGATGAGTCGGCTGCAGGGGTCTTTACCAACTCGGAGATCCTGTGGCAGCAGATTAAGCACGCCAGCATGCATACCGGAGATCGTGTGTGGCGCTTCCCATTGTGGAAATATTACAGCAAGGCCGTGCGTGCCGGGGGACGCAGCGATGTGCAGAACTATGGCATTGACCGAGGTGGACGTCCCTGCAAGGCCGCTGCCTTTCTCCGTGAGTTTGTGCCCCAGTGGATGCATATTGTGAGTATTGTGGGGCGCTTTGTTTGGGCGCAGAGCTTATGGACTTTCTCCCTCAAAGGATGCCACAAATGTTATGGTGACAAAGGGCTTCGAATACGAGTATCTGCGCAAGGGAATGGCCGGCCGCCCGACCCGAACACTGGTGGAGTTTATTGCTCTGACGATTTGCAAGGATACGGCCCCACGTTTGGCCAAGTAATCAATCTCAAACGGGAATCCAATGTTATATATATTTTTTACTGTGTTTTTTGACGATGCCACACACCAACACAAAATTATACTTGAGCTATTTATTTATTTATTTATTAAATTAACAATTATCTGTTAATAATGGTACTTAGTTACTAAAGGCGGAAAAAGATAAGTTAAAAGTTAGCTATATTTAAATGATTATAAATATTGCATGCAATTAGTTTAAGAGACAGTTCAGGGGATAGGGTTTGACAGAGGGAGTTATAATTATAGCATAAAACCCTAAAAGGTTCATGATCAGCATAATTAGACCTACATATGGGTAGACGGATAGGCCTAAAAGTACGGGTAGGTCTAGATGGAACGGCCAAGTCAATCTGACCCACGAGAGTTTGGGAGTCAACAGTCCCAAGAAGGAGCTTGTGCACGAACATTACGCCATTGCATATTCTGCGATGGTGCAACGACGGCAGGTCAATAAGATTTAGCCTAGACCGGTAGGGTGGCAAGATTCTACCTGAGTCCCAGTTAAAGTTCCGGGCAAAAATTAAAAATGGCTTTGCACGGATTCAATAACAGCCTGCTGTACTTTATACTGCGGGCTCCACACACTAGAACAATACTCCAATATAGGACGTACTAACGAGATGTACAGTTGTTTCGTAACGTACGGGTCGTCAAACTCCTTGGACCAACGCTTGATGAACGCTAAAACACCCTTAGCTTTATTTACAGTTGCAGCTATATGGGTGTTAAAACACATCTTATGATCAAAAAGGATTCCGAGGTCATTTGAACTCGAAATTCGCTCAAGGACATGATTTCCTAGAACATATGGGAGCGCGAACAATGAGGAGCGCGACGGTAAAATGTCATAAGTTTGCATTTGGAAAGGTTCAGAAAAAGAAGATTAGTTGAACACCACAATAGTAGTTCACTTAGATAAATACCAATCAGAGTAAGAAAGACAGACATCATCAGCATACATTAGTGTAGTAGAGTATGTTATAACTTGAGGAAGGTCATTCACAAATAAAATGAACAGAAGCGGGCCCAGATGACTTCCCTGTGGCACACCTGAAGTAACATTTACAGTATTTGACAACACGTTAGAAAACAAAACACGTTGAGTACGGTTAGAGAGATAGGACAAAATCCAATCTAGAAGATTCGTTGGGAACCCTAATAAAGAGAGCTTGTGAACAAGCAGAGCATGGTTCACAGAATCGAATGCCTTGCTGAAGTCAGTAAAAACTACATCCGTCTGCAAACCAATTTGAAAACCACGGTGGATTAGGTTAGAAAACTCAAGAAGGTTAGTCGATGTTGAACGATGTCTGAAAAAACCGTGTTGCGACGGAGATATCAAGCTGCAACAAAGATGTTGCAGTTGCCGGGTGACCAGGAACTCAAGAAACTTCGGGATGGCGGAAAGCTTTGCGATACCGCGATCGTTTTTAATGTTTGATCTTGAACCTTTTTTGTGAAGCGGAATGATATAGGACTCATTCCAAATTACTGGGAGACAAGACTGTTCCAAGGAGAGGTTGAAGAGAAAGGTCAAGGGTTTGCAAAGGGACTGGGCACAGTGTTTTAAGATGCAACTTGGTACCTTATCTGGACCCGCAGAAAACGACATGTCCATAGATGACAAACCTTCCAGAACAACGCTTTCCTCGAAAAAGGGCAGAAAAATGCTGTTAGCTTGAGGTAGCTGGTACGGATACGGAGTGGATGCGTTGTAAATATGAGACAAGTACGTTGTTTGGAAAAAGTTAGCGAATAAATTTGCAATACCAACAGCAGAAGCTTCTGTTTTGTTCTGGTAATGAAGGGACGGAGGAAAACCGTTTGACTTGCGCTTAGAGTTAACGAACGAATAGAATTTTTTAGGATCACTACGAAAGTTTCTACTACATTGTGAAAGGTAATGATTATAACACTGACTATTGACGGCAAGGAATAAAAAGCGAGCGGAGGAGTATACAGCTGAGGCCAACGTGGAGCCCGACTTCTGGTACTTTTTATAGAGCCGGGATTTATTATTTTTTAAGTATGACAAATACTTGGAGAACCAGGGAGGCTTGGACGATACAGGTACAGTGATATCTGGAACAAACGTATTTAGGGCGGAGTAAATAGAACTATAAAACGAGTTAACAGTTGCATCTATGTTCGGTAATGAATAAAGAAACGACCAATCAACACGCGAGAGATGTAGATCTAAATCGATAAAGTTTGTTTTGCGAAAACACTTTATGTGACAGGGAGCCATGGAACTGTCAGCACCTCCAGATTGTGTACACTCCAGTGATATCAACAAAGTTGGATGGTAAGGATCTTCAGGGAGAGATATTGGGCTTGCTCTAGATACCGTAGCAAGAGAACCATCGTTAACAAAAACGAGGTCAAGAAGTCTGTCCCTAATGTTTTTAACGGCATTAATTTGGACAAGGGAAATATCCGTTAGCCCATTGAAAAAGTCGTACCTATGGTCCTGGAAAAGGAAAAATTTATCAGCCACAAATATGATTAAAAAGGGCTCTCAAAATACTTACCGCCAGCCATTCAGACACACACACACACACACATCCATTACACTTGGGCGGCCGGACATGTGCCGTTCGAGTAGGCGTGTCATCGACCGCCATTGCCCACTGCTGGTGGCCGGACCAGTGCCACTCGCCCTACATTAGGGCCACAATTGCCGACGCACACACACACTCACATCCATTTCACTTTGGCGGCCGGACCTGTGTCGCCACAGTAATATGTGTGCCGTCTACTCCTGGCTCCCAGCTGGTGGCCGGACCAGTGCCACTGGTTCTCCAAGAGGGCAGCCACAGCCACAACGACGACGAGGTGCTAATTGCAGCTACCTCTGACGACTTCGGATGACGCCAATTTCGATGACCAGGGGGGGCGACGGGGTCGGCCGGTATACAACGCAATGTCTTTACAAGCATTGTGTTTTGCTATGCCGGCCGATGCTTCTTGTCTTCCCTGTAATTATAGAAAAAGATATAGACATTATTTTAAATTGTTATGTTTATTGTAATATTGTAAACGTAAATCAATTGTACCTGTTTTGTCTCGTCTTTGTTCCAGTGTAGTATCTCTTTTATTACCTGTTTTTCCGTCGTCTCCACTCCAGTCTACAACTTATCTGTATTGTTATTTCTGCAAGTGCTTGTCTCTTTTTTATTTAGTGTCTTTCCTCTTATTTTCCACGCAAAGCACCTGCATTGTTTACCTTTTCTCTTTATCTCTTCCTCAATTGACTACGTGTTGCAACACTGCACTTTCTCAAGTTTCGATCTCATTTCTTTAACCCCTTCTTCCCCCCCCCCCCCCCCATTGTTATTATCGTAATTAGTGCGGTTCTCCGACACCCCACTACAAAATTATTACAATCTGTGATAAATCTTCGGCGGCAACGGTGCTGACAATTGATTATCGGTTTCGTAATCGATTTTCAAATCAGCATCAGTTGCCGCCACACCCCACCACTACGGCCTAAATTGAGCCAAAAATGCTAGTCTTCGCATAAATCAACTACGCCCCCTATAAACTGCCCGCCCACATGTACATGTTACATTCCTAGTCGTCTGCCCTCAGCAGGCGGCAAGGGTAGTAGAGGGGACTGAAGACCACATACCGCATTACAGCCAACAAAACATCAAGTTGACAAACTCACAGGGGATTGCAAATCAAATTTTAAGTTAGGGAGAATTACAAAGAAGAGACAGCATACTTTTGAGCGTGGCCCCACTTTACTTTCTTGACTCACACCACACACACACACACTTGACACCCTCTTGACAATTCGTACTTTTGGAGCCTTTTGCCCCGATCGTGGAATGGTCTCGAGTCTGGATCTCTATCCAAATGAAAAGTCGTGTCGTGAACGTTGTGGAGTCGAGTCGTGTTCGAGGTTTAGTCTCTCCGTCAAAGTGCCGAATATTTTGTCTCTCTCTTTTTCTCTTTTTCCCTTTCCCCCCCTGCTGACTGCGGGCCTAGTCGAGGTTACAAGTGTTTCGTTGCTGCAGTTTATATGTTTGTAAATTATTGTGCCATGAAATGTACCAGTGTGTTTGAGTGTCGTTTAAAGTTGAATTGTAAAAACAAACAAAAAAAATGTACATATATTAATATTAAGACATATACTGCCCACAAACTGAAATTAATAAAGCAACGCGCTTGGTTGCTGGCGGCTCATACCCCAGCCTCTCAGCCCCTCCCCAGTTGGAGCACTGAGAGCCCTCAACCCAAAGCGGGTATATATTGGAAAAAAAAGAGCAATCTGAATTGACAAAAACTCCACTCGCGTCGGTCGAATAATTTATTACTAAATCCAACCAAAGCCAATCCAGCGCAGCTATGCCACGCGGATCCACTGCCAGAAGAGGACGACGACGACGAGGACCACACGGCGTCACAGCCAGGGATCGCCCCAAATCAGCCATTTCCACTACCAGCTCCGATAGCGCCGCCGACGGCGAAGCCAGCGCCGACAGCGCAGCCACCGGCACCGTGGCAAACGCAGCGATACTGAGACGCCAATCCACCGACTCCGCCACCTGGTTGGAGGCACTTCCTCCAATTCCTGGACCGGCTCCAGCCACCATTACCGGGTATGTGAGGACCACAAATGCCGACACCACCATCACCGCCACTCCGGCCACAAGCCCCATCCCCGACCTGCCCTGCCCCAACAGCTGGGCGGCCATTCCCAATCTCACCAGCCAGGAGCAGTTCCAGATCGGCGACTGGGTGGAGGCGGTCCATACCCAGGAACGCCAGCAGCAGCAGCAGCAGAACATCAGCAGCAGCAGCGGTAGTCGCCGGCTTGAGGCATTGGCGGCGTCGGCAGCGGCAGCGGCGTCAGCCAAAGCACCGCTATGTCAAGCACCGCTATGTCAAGCCAAGCCAAGCCTAGCGGTACCAAGCGCGCCAATAATTCCGCTTCCCACACTCCAACACACACAGACACGTATCGATGCACCGTATGCCGATGCATCGTGTGGAGAGAGCCGGAAACAGCAAGGAGCGAGAGAGAGCGCAAAGAGAGAGCGGTAACGACAGCAGCCTCTGCACGAACAGCAGCCAACAAAAGAGTTCGAACTCGAACCACAGCCATGGCACAAACCCCGCTCGATCGGCCACAGCAGCGGTTCCAAATGCAATGCACACAGCCAATACCACAACCACAAATACAATGATGACATACATCAGCACACAAACAGCGACATCAAAAAACGACAACTACTATTACGTCGGCAGCCAGACGATGCCTGTTAACAGCAATGTTAACAGGCGGACCCCCCCCACCACCGCCGCCAGAGGAACATCAGCAGCAGCAAACACATCAACAACAACAACAACAACAACATCAGCCAACGGCAACAAACACAGCCAATACCGATGATATCCCATCCACCTCTGCTGCAGCGGCCCGTTCGCCACTGAAGCGCGTCCGCGCCGAGGTGGATGATGATGATGACTATGATGACAGTGATGATATGGTTGTTGAGTTTGATGACGATGACGATGACGACGACGACAATTTGGATGCCAATTATGCATCGGCCAAACGACGACTGCGGGAAACTAACCAACAGGCAAGCAAATCCCATATCCCCCAAATTCAAAACCATCCCCATCACCAACAATCAAACCAGCAACAACAACAACATCAGCGGACAATTACACAAAATGCCCCTGCCCCCGCCCCTGCCCCTGCCCCCGCCCCTGCCCCTGCCCCTGCCACTGCTCCACTAGCTCTACCTCACTCACCTGCAAATGCAACTAGTAGCTGCGGCACAGGAACCCACAGCAGCAGCGGCGGCGGCGGCGTTGGGCTGCTCCAGCTGCCCGCCCTGAGTATGCCCAATGCCAGACAAATTCGGATGCTGCAGCGACAGCACCAACCAACGACAATTATTCCCCCCCCCCCCCCCCCATCATTCTGCCAGCTGTCCCCGACATTTTTCCCATTATGGACAAGCTGCAGAATGACCCGAGGGTGGGCAAAAGTAGCTATCACACCAAGCTCATCAGCCGCAATGGTGTCCGTATCCCGGCCCGCGACATGGCTACCAGGGATGCCATCATGGCAATCCTGGGCGATGGCGGCGGCAACGAGGCGATGACTGGCCACTACACACACCAGCACAAGAGTGACCGTGGGCTACGGATTATTCCCCCCCCCCCCCCCCCCCCCATCATTCTGCCAGCTGTCCCCGACATTTTTCCCATTATGGACAAGCTGCAGAATGACCCGAGGGTGGGCAAAAGTAGCTATCACACCAAGCTCATCAGCCGCAATGGTGTCCGTATCCCGGCCCGCGACATAGCTACCAGGGATGCCATCATGGCAATGCTGGGCGATGGCGGCGGCAACGAGGCGATGACTGGCCACTACACACACCAGCACAAGAGTGACCGTGGGCTACGGATTGTCGTGCGAGATCTCCACCACTCCACAAGCACCCAACTAATAAAAAATCAGATGGCCGAATTGGGTTATTCTGTTAAATTTATTAGAGCCATTAAAGCGAGATCCGATGGACAGCCACTCGACCAGTTCGAGTTGGAGATAGCCCCCAAGCCGGATGAAAGCCACCACGATGTTCTCCAATTAACCCAGCTGGGCAACCAGTTGGTGACCGTGGAAAGGCAGGCCAAGCCGGTGGACCCAGCCCAGTGCCACAGATGTCAGGCTTTTGGGCACACCCGCACCTACTGCAGGCGTTCATTCGTCTGTATGAAGTGTGCGGGTGCCCACGCGTCCACGGCATGTGCCAAGCCAAGGGCAGACGCCCCTAAATGCGCCAATTGCCAGGCCGCCCACATCAGCGCCTACAAGGGATGTCCGGCATTCAAGGCAGCAAGGGGCCGCCTTCTGTCCCACCGAGTGGCCATGCAGGAGTTGCGTCGCAAGCGCAGCTCGCTTCTGCAGCCATTGCCAGAGCAGCAGCCACCACCAGCAAGCACAACACCAGCACATCCAGGGCGCCGACAGCAGCAGCAACAGCCAGCTCAAACGCCAGCCAATCCCTGGCGCGGACAGCAGCAGCAGGCAGCATGGACGCCACTCAATGTCTCCTCTCCTGGGCGACGAAGAGGACAACAACAACATCAGCAGAAGCAGAAGCAGCAGCAGCCGCCAATACAGTTAAAAAAACAGGGCGACGACGTCCAGAGCAGCCATTGAGCCGTTCCCAGGCACAACAGCAGCAGCAGCTACAGCAGCTGCAACAGCAGCCGCAGCGCGAACAACAACAACAGCGACAGCAGCAGCAGCAGCTTGCCAACAACCGCTCCCGGCAGAAGATGAAGCCGAAACGCCAATCTTGCGAGGGATCCTGCAGCCAGGCACTGTTGGAGAATACGCAGAGGATGACGCGATTGGAAAAGAGGTTGGAAGCGATGATGTCACTACTCACCTCGCTCATCCAATCCCAGGCAGTGACGGCAACTCCAGCAGTTCCAGAAACATCCGAAAATCCACCAACAATGGCAGCAGCAACAGTGGTTGCCCCAGATCCAGCAGCCAGGCGGTCAAAGAATCCACCACGATCACAGCCACCACAAAAAACGTTAGGGCCAACACCAGCCGCCATTCCAGAGACGGATCCTGAAACGGATGAAGAAAATGATGACGATGAGATGTGGACAGATGACGACTCCATGGATGACATTAAGGCCTACGCCCGCAACATGAGGTACCATCTTGACAACCAGATATCCTGGAACGCTGTGTACTAATTGGACACATCTCTGCCACTGCATTGGATTAAATGACAAATGCATATCACTCGCATGCCACAACAAAAATGAACAACGGACGCTGCAGCCATCAAAGCCATTAAATAAAACATAAACACACACAAACATCCATTACACTTGGGCGGCCGGACCTGTGCCGTTCGAGTAGATGTGTGTCGTGTCCGCCATCGTCCTTAGTTGGTGGCCGGATCCAGTGCCATGGCATTCAGAGTGCCCTATGGTCCTGGAAAAGGAAAAATCCATCAGCCACACATACGATTAAAAAGGGCTCTCAAAATACCTACCGCCAGCCATTCAGACACACACACACAAACATCCATTACACTTGGGCGGCCGGACCTGTGCCGTTCGAGTAGGTGTGTCGTTGTCCGCCATCGTCCTTAGTTGGTGGCCGGATCCAGTGCCATGGCATTCAGAGTGCCCTATGGTCCTGGAAAAGGAAAAATCCATCAGCCACACATACGATTAAAAAGGGCTCTCAAAATACTTACCGCCAGCCATTCAGACACACACACACACACATCCATTACACTTGGGCGGCCGGACCTGTGCCGTTCGAGTAGGCGTGTCATTGTCCACCATTGCCCACAGCTGGTGGCCGGACCAGTGCCACTCGCTCTACATTAGGGCCACAATTGCCGACGCACACACACACTCACATCCATTTCACTTTGGCGGCCGGACCTGTGTCGCCACAGTAATATGTGTGCCGTCTACTCCTGGCTCCCAGCTGGTGGACGGACCAGTGCCACTGGTTCTCCAAGAGGGCAGCCACAGCCACAACGACGACGAGGTGCTAATTGCAGCTACTTCTGACGACTTCGGATGACGCCAATTTCGATGAGCAGGGGGGACGACGGGGTCGGCCGGTATGCAACGCAATGTCTTTACAAGCATTGTGTTTTGCTATGCCGGCCGTTGCTTCTTGTCTTCCTTGTAATTATAGAAAAAGATATAGACATTATTTTAAATTGTTATGTTTATTGTAATATTGTAAACGGAAATCAATTTTACCTGTTTTGTCTCGTCTTTGTTCCAGTGTAGTATCTCTTTTATTACCTGTTTTTCCGTCGTCCTCACTCCAGTCTACTACTTATCTGTATTGTTATTTCTGCAAGTGCTTGTCTCTTTTTATTTAGTTTAGTGTCTTTCCTCTTATTTTCCAAGCAAAGCACCTGCATTGTTTACCTTTTCTCTCTATCTATTCCTCAATTGACTACGTGTTGCAACACTGCACTTTCTGAAGTTTCGATCTCATTTCTTTAACCCCTTCTTTTAAGTTAGGGAGAATTACAAAGAAAAGACAGCATACTTTTGAGCGTGGCCCCACTTTACTTTCTTGACTCACACCACACACACACACTTGACACCCTCTTGACAATTCGTACTTTTGGAGCCTTTTGCCCCGATCGTGGAATGGTCTTGAGTCTGGATCTCTATCCAAATGAAAAGTCGTGTCGTGAACGTTGTGGAGTCGAGTCGTGTTTGAGGTTTAGTCCCTCCGTCAAAGTGCCGAATATTTTGTCTCTCTCTTTTTCTCTTTTTCCCTTTCCCCCCCTGCTGACTGCGGGCCTAGTCGAGGTTACAAGTGTTTCGTTGCTGCAGTTTATATGTTTGTAAATTATTGTGCCATCAAATGTACCAGTGTGTTTGAGTGTCGTTTAAAGTTGAATTGTAAAAACAAACAAAAACGAGGGGGAACGTTGTGAGTTGCTGCGGACACCGCAACTCTAAGGTTATACCCGATACTACGTCAGTATGGCTCTCCTCCGGCAGACGCCGCTAATATTTAACGACACGACAAAGAGTGCGTGCGAGAGAGACAGAAAATCAGTCTGAGCGTGACGTCGGGCGCTGCGTAGCCACTGCAAATTGATTTGTTCCTTTTGGCTAAAAAATGGTCTGATCTGATCCAGGTTCAGCAGTCTAATAGATATGGTCATTATCTATGATTCTGCGTTTTTAGTTTTCTCAAATCTGCAATATTGTGGATGCAACAGATTTTCGTCCTTTGTGGTGGCGGATGGGGGTGGGGCGAAATTCTGAGATATACGTTTTATAGTGACATCTTAAAGGAGTGTGTGCACCAAATTTGGTTACTCTAGCCTTAATAGTCTCTGAGATTTGTGGTTGCCTCAGATTTTCGTCCTTTGCGGGGGCGGAAGGGGGTGTGGCGAAATTTGGACAGGAAACGGTCAAGGTCCGATATCACAGGAGTGTGGATACCAAATTTGGTTGCTCTGGCTTTTATAGGTTCTGAGATCCTTGAACTCATATTTTGCAATTGGCAAAACCGACCATGAAACCTGTGTGTTAGAGTGAGACAGAGCGAGAAAGAGTGAAATTGTTTTCGTGATTCTGGCTGTAATAATTATACGATCTGGTTCAGATTTTGCACTCTAGAAGATATAGTCATCTTCTACGATACTGCGTTTTTAGTTTTCTCGTATCGTCGAAATTGTGGATGCCACAGATTTTCGCCCTTTGTGGGGGCGGAAGTGGGCGGGGCAAAGTTTTGAAATATTTTTGGAGCAGTGACATATCACAGAAGTCTGGATCCAAAACATCGTTGCTCTAGCTCTTATAGTCTTTGAGCATTAGGCGCTGAAGGGGACGGACAGACGGACAGACGGACGGACGGACAGACAGACAGGGCTCAATCGACTCGGCTATTGATGCTGATCAAGAATATATATACTTTATAGGGTCGGAAACGATTCCTTCTGGACGTTACACACATCCACTTTTACCACAAATCTAATATACCCCAATACTCATTTTGAGTATCGGGTATAAAAATGTACATATATTAATATTAAGACATATACTGCCCACAAACTGAAATTAATAAAGCAACGCGCTTGGTTGCTGGCGGCTCATACCCCAGCCTCTCAGCCCCTCCCCAGTTGGAGCACTGAGAGCCCTCAACCCAAAGCGGGTATATATTGAAAAAAAACAAACTGCGTGAACAATCTGACTTGACAAAAACTCCACTCGCGTCGGTCGAATAATTTATTACCAAATCCAACCAAAGCCAATCCAGCGCAGCTATGCCACGCGGATCCACTGCCAGAAGAGGACGACGACGACGAGGACCACACGGCGTCACAGCCAGGGATCGCCCCAAATCAGCCATTTCCACTACCAGCTCCGACTCTGCCACCTGGTTGGAGGCACTTCCTCCAATTCCTGGACCGGCGCCAGCCACCATTACCGGGTATGTGAGGTCCACAAATACCGACACCACCATCACGGCCACGCCGGCCACAAGCCCCATCCCCGACCTGCCCTGCCCCAACAGCTGGGCGGCCATTCCCAATCTCACCAGCCAGGAGCAGTTCCAGATCGGCGACTGGGTGGAGGCGGTCCATACCCAGGAACGCCAGCAGCAGCAGCAGCAGAACATCAGCAGCAGCAGCGGTAGTCGCCGGCTTGAGGCATTGGCGGCGTCGGCAGCGGCAGCGGCGTCAGCCAAAGCACCGCTATGTCAAGCACCGCTATGTCAAGCCAAGCCAAGCCTAGCGGTACCAAGCGCGCCAATAATTCCGCTTCCCACACTCCAACACACACAGACACGTATCGATGCACCGTATGCCGATGCATCGTGTGGAGAGAGCCGGAAACAGCAAGGAGCGAGAGAGAGCGCAAAGAGAGAGCGGGTAACGACCTCGTACAGCAGCCTCTGCACGAACAGCAGCCAACAGAAGAGTTCGAACTCGAACCACAGCCATGGCACAAACCCCGCTCGATCGGCCACAGCAGCGGTTCCAAATGCAATGCACACAGCCAATACCACAACCACAAATACAATGATGACATACATCAGCACACAAACAGCGACATCAAAAAACGACAACTACTATTACGTCGGCAGCCAGACGATGCCTGTTAACAGCAATGTTAACAGGCGGACCCCCCCCACCACCGCCGCCAGAGGAACATCAGCAGCAGCAAACACATCAACAACAACAACAACAACAACATCAGCCAACGGCAACAAACACAGCCAATACCGATGATATCCCATCCACCTCTGCTGCAGCGGCCCGTTCGCCACTGAAGCGCGTCCGCGCCGAGGTGGATGATGATGATGACAGTGATGATATGGTTGTTGAGTTTGATGACGATGACGATGACGACGACGACAATTTGGATGCCAATTATGCATCGGCCAAACGACGACTGCGGGAAACTAACCAACAGGCAAGCAAATCCCATATCCCCCAAATTCAAAACCATCCCCATCACCAACAATCAAACCAGCAACAACAACACATCAGCGGACAATTACACAAAATGCCCCCTGCCCCCGCCCCTACCCCTGCCCATGCCACTGCCCCTGCCACTGCCAATGCTCCACTAGCTCTACCTCACTCACCTGCAAATGCAACTAGTAGCTGCGGCACAGGAACCCACAGCAGCAGCGGCGGCGGCGGCGTTGGGCTGCTCCAGCTGCCCGCCCTGAGTATGCCCAATGCCAGACAAATTCGGATGCTGCAGCGACAGCACCAACCAACGACAATTATTCCCCCCCCCCCCCCCCCCCATCATTCTGCCAGCTGGCCCCGACATTTTTCCCATTATGGACAAGCTGCAGAATGACCCGAGGGTGGGCAAAAGTAGCTATCACACCAAGCTCATCAGCCGCAATGGTGTCCGTATCCCGGCCCGCGACATGGCTACCAGGGATGCCATCATGGCAATCCTGGGCGATGGCGGCGGCAACGAGGCGATGACTGGCCACTACACACACCAGCACAAGAGTGACCGTGGGCTACGGATTGTCGTGCGAGATCTCCACCACTCCACAAGCACCCAACTAATAAAAAATCAGATGGCCGAATTGGGTTATTCTGTTAAATTTATTAGAGCCATTAAAGCGAGATCCGATGGACAGCCACTCGACCAGTTCGAGTTGGAGATAGCCCCCAAGCCGGATGAAAGCCACCACGATGTTCTCCAATTAACCCAGCTGGGCAACCAGTTGGTGACCGTGGAAAGGCAGGCCAAGCCGGTGGACCCAGCCCAGTGCCACAGATGTCAGGCTTTTGGGCACACCCGCACCTACTGCAGGCGTTCATTCGTCTGTATGAAGTGTGCGGGTGCCCACGCGTCCACGGCATGTGCCAAGCCAAGGGCAGACGCCCCTAAATGCGCCAATTGCCAGGCCGCCCACATCAGCGCCTACAAGGGATGTCCGGCATTCAAGGCAGCAAGGGGCCGCCTTCTGTCCCACCGAGTGGCCATGCAGGAGTTGCGTCGCAAGCGCAGCTCGCTTCTGCAGCCATTGCCAGAGCAGCAGCCACCACCAGCAAGCACAACACCAGCACATCCAGGGCGCCGACAGGAGCAGCAACAGCCAGCTCAAACGCCAGCCAATCCCTGGCGCGGACAGCAGCAGCAGGCAGCATGGACGCCACTCAATGTCTCCTCTCCTGGGCGACGAAGAGGACAACAACAACATCAGCAGAAGCAGAAGCAGCAGCAGCCGCCAATACAGTTAAAACGAGGGGGAACGTTGTGAGTTGCTGCGGACACCGCAACTCTAAGGTTATACCCGATACTAAGTCAGTATGGCTCTCCTCCGGCAGACGCCGCTAATATTTAACGACACGACAAAGAGTGCGTGCGAGAGAGACAGAAAATCAGTCTGAGCGTGACGTCGGGCGCTGCGTAGCCACTGCAAATTGATTTGTTCCTTTTGGCTATAAAAATGATCTGATCTGATCCAGATTCAGCAATCTAATAGATATGGTCATTATCTATGATTCTGCGTTTTTAGTTTTCTCAAATCTGCAATATTGTGGATGCAACAGATTTTCGTCCTTTGTGGGGGCGGATGGGGGTGGGGCGAAATTCTGAGATATACGTTTTATAGTGACATCTTAAAGGAGTGTGTGTACCAAATTTGGTTACTCTAGCCTTAATAGTCTCTGAGATTTGTGGTTGCCTCAGATTTTCGTCCTTTGCGGGGGCGGAAGGGGGTGTGGCGAAATTTGGACAGGAAACGGTCAAGGTCCGATATCACAGGAGTGTGGATACCAAATTGGGTTGCTCTGGCTTTTATAGGTTCTGAGATCCTTGAACTCATATTTTGCAATTGGCAAAACCGACCATGAAACCTGTGTGTTAGAGTGAGACAGAGCGAGAAAGAGTGAAATTGTTTTCGTGATTCTGGCTGTAATAATTATACGATCTGGTTCAGATTTTGCACTCTAGAAGATATAGTCATCTTCTACGATTCTGCGTTTTTAGTTTTCTCGTATCGTCGAAATTGTGGATGCCACAGATTTTCGCTTTTGTGGGGGCGGATGTGGGCGGGGCAAAGTTTTGAAATATTTTTGGAGCAGTGACATATCACAGAAGTCTGGATCCAAAACATCGTTGCTCTAGCTCTTATAGTCTTTGAGCATTAGGCGCTGAAGGGGACGGACAGACGGACAGACGGACAGACGGACGGACGGACAGACAGACAGGGCTCAATCGACTCGGCTATTGATGCTGATCAAGAATATATATACTTTATAGGGTCGGAAACGATTCCTTCTGGACGTTACACACATCCACTTTTACCACAAATCTAATATACCCCAATACTCATTTTGAGTATCGGGTATAAAAACAGACGTCCAGAGCAGCCATTGAGCCGTTCCCAGGCACAACAGCAGCAGCAGCTACAGCAGCTGCAACAGCAGCCGCAGCGCGAACAACAACAACAGCGACAGCAGCAGCAGCAGCTTGCCAACAACCGCTCCCGGAAGAAGATGAAGCCGAAACGCCAATCTTGCGAGGGATCCTGCAGCCAGGCACTGTTGGAGAATACGCAGAGGATGACGCGATTGGAAAAGAGGCTGGAAGCGATGATGTCACTACTCACCTCGCTCATCCAATCCCAGGCAGTGACGGCAACTCCAGCAGTTCCAGAAACATCCGAAAATCCACCAACAATGGCAGCAGCAACAGTGGTTGCCCCAGATCCAGCAGCCAGGCGGTCAAAGAATCCACCACGATCACAGCCACCACAAAAAACGTTAGGGCCAACACCAGCCGCCATTCCAGAGACGGATCCTGAAACGGATGAAGAAAATGATGACGATGAGATGTGGACAGATGACGACTCCATGGATGACATTAAGGCCTACGCCCGCAACATGAGGTACCATCTTGACAACCAGATATCCTGGAACGCTGTGTACTAATTGGACACATCTCTGCCACTGCATTGGATTAAATGACAAATGCATATCACTCGCATGCCACAACAAAAATGAACAACGGACGCTGCAGCCATCAAAGCCATTAAATAAAACATAAACACACACAAACATCCATTACACTTGGGCGGCCGGACCTGTGCCGTTCGAGTAGATGTGTGTCGTGTCCGCCATCGTCCTTAGTTGGTGGCCGGATCCAGTGCCATGGCATTCAGAGTGCCCTATGGTCCTGGAAAAGGAAAAATCCATCAGCCACACATACGATTAAAAAGGGCTCTCAAAATACCTACCGCCAGCCATTCAGACACACACACACAAACATCCATTACACTTGGGCGGCCGGACCTGTGCCGTTCGAGTAGGTGTGTCGTTGTCCGCCATCGTCCTTAGTTGGTGGCCGGATCCAGTGCCATGGCATTCAGAGTGCCCTATGGTCCTGGAAAAGGAAAAATCCATCAGCCACACATACGATTAAAAAGGGCTCTCAAAATACCTACCGCCAGCCATTCAGACACACACACACAAACATCCATTACACTTGGGCGGCCGGACCTGTGCCGTTCGAGTAGGTGTGTCGTTGTCCGCCATCGTCCTTAGTTGGTGGCCGGATCCAGTGCCATGGCATTCAGAGTGCCCTATGGTCCTGGAAAAGGAAAAATCCATCAGCCACACATACGATTAAAAAGGGCTCTCAAAATACTTACCGCCAGCCATTCAGACACACACACACACACATCCATTACACTTGGGCGGCCGGACCTGTGCCGTTCGAGTAGGCGTGTCATTGTCCACCATTGCCCACAGCTGGTGGCCGGACCAGTGCCACTCGCTCTACATTAGGGCCACAATTGCCGACGCACACACACACTCACATCCATTTCACTTTGGCGGCCGGACCTGTGTCGCCACAGTAATATGTGTGCCGTCTACTCCTGGCTCCCAGCTGGTGGCCGGACCAGTGCCACTGGTTCTCCAAGAGGGCAGCCACAGCCACAACGACGACGAGGTGCTAATTGCAGCTACTTCTGACGACTTCGGATGACGCCAATTTCGATGACCAGGGGGGACGACGGGGTCGGCCGGTATGCAACGCAATGTCTTTACAAGCATTGTGTTTTGCTATGCCGGCCGTTGCTTCTTGTCTTCCTTGTAATTATAGAAAAAGATATAGACATTATTTTAAATTGTTATGTTTATTGTAATATTGTAAACGTAAATCAATTTTACCTGTTTTGTCTCGTCTTTGTTCCAGTGTAGTATCTCTTTTATTACCTGTTTTTCCGTCGTCCTCACTCCAGTCTACTACTTATCTGTATTGTTATTTCTGCAAGTGCTTGTCTCTTTTTATTTAGTTTAGTGTCTTTCCTCTTATTTTCCAAGCAAAGCACCTGCATTGTTTACCTTTTCTCTCTATCTATTCCTCAATTGACTACGTGTTGCAACACTGCACTTTCTCAAGTTTCGATCTCATTTCTTTAACCCCTTCTTCCCCCCCCCCATTGTTATTATCGTAATTAGTGCGGTTCTCCGACACCCCACTACAAAATTATTACAATCTGTGATAAATCTTCGGCGGCAACGGTGCTGACAATTGATTATCGGTTTCGTAATCGACTTTCAAATCAGCATCAGTTGCCGCCATACCCCACCACTACGGCCTAAATTGAGCCAAAAATGCTAGTCTTCGCATAAATCAACTACGCCCCCTATAAACTGCCCGCCCACATGTACATGCTACATTCCTAGTCGTCTGCCCTCAGCAGGCGGCAAGGGTAGTAGAGGGGACTGAAGACCACAAATCGCATTACAGCCAACAAAACATCAAGTTGACTAACTCACAGGGGATTGCAAATCAAATTTTAAGTTAGGGAGAATTACAAAGAAAAGACAGCATACTTTTGAGCGTGGCCCCACTTTACTTTCTTGACTCACACCACACACACACACTTGACACCCTCTTGACAATTCGTACTTTTGGAGCCTTTTGCCCCGATCGTGGAATGGTCTTGAGTCTGGATCTCTATCCAAATGAAAAGTCGTGTCGTGAACGTTGTGGAGTCGAGTCGTGTTTGAGGTTTAGTCCCTCCGTCAAAGTGCCGAATATTTTGTCTCTCTCTTTTTCTCTTTTTCCCTTTCCCCCCCTGCTGACTGCGGGCCTAGTCGAGGTTACAAGTGTTTCGTTGCTGCAGTTTATATGTTTGTAAATTATTGTGCCATCAAATGTACCAGTGTGTTTGAGTGTCGTTTAAAGTTGAATTGTAAAAACAAACAAAAAAAATGTACATATATTAATATTAAGACATATACTGCCCACAAACTGAAATTAATAAAGCAACGCGCTTGGTTGCTGGCGGCTCATACCCCAGCCTCTCAGCCCCTCCCCAGTTGGAGCACTGAGAGCCCTCAACCCAAAGCGGGTATATATTGAAAAAAAACAAACTGCGTGAACAATCTGACTTGACAAAAACTCCACTCGCGTCGGTCGAATAATTTATTACCAAATCCAACCAAAGCCAATCCAGCGCAGCTATGCCACGCGGTTCCACTGCCAGAAGAGGACGACGACGACGAGGACCACACGGCGTCACAGCCAGGGATCGCCCCAAATCAGCCAATTCCACTACCAGCTCCGACTCTGCCACCTGGTTGGAGGCACTTCCTCCAATTCCTGGACCGGCGCCAGCCACCATTACAGGGTATGTGAGGTCCACAAATACCGACACCACCATCACGGCCACGCCGGCCACAAGCCCCATCCCCGACCTGCCCTGCCCCAACAGCTGGGCGGCCATTCCCAATCTCACCAGCCAGGAGCAGTTCCAGATCGGCGACTGGGTGGAGGCGGTCCATACCCAGGAACGCCAGCAGCAGCAGCAGCAGAACATCAGCAGCAGCAGCGGTAGTCGCCGGCTTGAGGCATTGGCGGCGTCGGCAGCGGCAGCGGCGTCAGCCAAAGCACCGCTATGTCAAGCACCGCTATGTCAAGCCAAGCCAAGCCTAGCGGTACCAAGCGCGCCAATAATTCCGCTTCCCACACTCCAACACACACAGACACGTATCGATGCACCGTATGCCGATGCATCGTGTGGAGTGAGCCGGAAACAGCAAGGAGCGAGAGAGAGCGCAAAGAGAGAGCGGGTAACGACCTCGTACAGCAGCCTCTGCACGAACAGCAGCCAACAGAAGAGTTCGAACTCGAACCACAGCCATGGCACAAACCCCGCTCGATCGGCCACAGCAGCGGTTCCAAATGCAATGCACACAGCCAATACCACAAATACAATGATGACATACATCAGCACACAAACAGCGACATCAAACACAAAAACGACAACTACAATTACGTCGGCAGCCAGACGATGCCTGTTAACAGCAATGTTAACAGGCGGACCCCCCCCCACCACCGCCGCCAGAGGAACATCAGCAGCAGCAAACATATCAACAACAACAACAACATCAGCCATTAGCAACAAACACAGCCAATACCGATAATATCCCATCCACCTCTGCTGCAGCGGCCCGTTCGCCACTGAAGCGCGTCCGCGCCGAGGTGGATGATGATGATGACAGTGATGATATGGTTGTTGAGTTTGATGACGATGACGACGACGACAATTTTGATGCCAATTATGCATCGGCCAAACGACGACTCCGGGAAAGTAACCAACAGGCAAGCAAATCCCATATCCCCCAAATTCATCAGCGGACAATTACACAAAATGCCCCCGCCCCCGCCCCTACCCCTGCCCATGCCACTGCCCCTGCCACTGCCAATGCTCCACTAGCTCTACCTCACTCACCTGCAAATGCAACTAGTAGCTGCGGCACAGGAACCCACAGCAGCAGCGGCGGCGGCGGCGTTGGGCTGCTCCAGCTGCCCGCACCAACCAACGACAATTATTCCCCCCCCCCCCCCCATCATTCTGCCAGCTGTCCCCGACATTATGCCCATTCTGGACAAGCTGCAGAATGACCCGAGGGTGGGCAAAAGTAGCTATCACACCAAGCTCATCAGCCGCAATGGTGTCCGTATTCAGGCCAGCGACATGGCTACCAGGGATGCCATCATGGCAATCCTGGGCGATGGCGGCGGCAACGAGGCGATGACTGGCCACTACACACACCAGCACAAGAGTGACCGTGGGCTACGGATCGTCGTGCGAGATCTCCACCACTCCACAAGCACCCAACTAATAAAAAATCAGATGGCCGAATTGGGTTATTCTGTTAAATTTATTAGAGCCATTAAAGGGAGATCCGATGGACAGCCACTCGACCAGTTCGAGTTGGAGATAGCCCCCAAGCCGGATGAAAGCCACCACGATGTTCTCCAATTAACCCAGCTAGGCAACCAGTTGGTGATCGTTGAGAGGCAAGCCAAGCCGGTGGACCCAGCCCAGTGCCACAGATGTCAGGCATTCGGGCACACCCGCACTTACTGCAGGCGTTCATTCGTCTGTATGAAGTGTGCGGGTGCCCACGCGTCCACGGCATGTGCCAAGCCAAGGGCAGACGCCCCTAAATGCGCCAATTGCCAGGGCGCCCACATCAGCGCCTACAAGGGATGTCCGGCATTCAAGGCAGCAAGGGGCCGCCTTCTGTCCCGCCGTGTGGCAATGCAGGAGTTGCGTCGCAAGCGCAGCTCGCTTCTGCAGCCATTGCCAGAGCAGCAGCCACCACCAGCAAAAACAACACCAGCCAATCCCTGGCGCGGACAGCAGCAGCAGGCAGCATGGACGCCACTCAATGTCTCCTCTCCTGGGCGACGAAGAGGACAACAACATCAGCAGAAGCAGAAGCAGCAGCAGCAGCCAATACAGTTAAAAAAAACAGACGCCTGCTGCCTCTGGCCCACGCACTGGGCGACGACGTCCAGAGCAGCCATTGAGCCGTTCCCAGGCACAACAGCAGCAGCTACAGCAGCTGCAACAGCAGCCGCAGCGCGAACAACAACAACAGCGACAGCAGCAGCAGCAGCTTGCCAACAACCGCTCCCGGCAGAAGATGAAGCCGAAACGCCAATCTTGCGAGGGATCTGCAGCCAGGCACTGTTGGAGAATACGCATAGGATGACGCGATTGGAAAAGAGGCTGGAAGTGATGATGTCACTACTCACCTCGCTCATCCAATCCCAGGCAGTGACGGCAACTCCAGCAGTTCCAGAAACATCGGAAAATCCACCAACAATGGCAGCAGCAACAGTGGTTGCCCCAGCTCCACAGCCACCACAAAAAACGTTAGGGCCAACGCCAGCCGCCATTCCAGAGACGGATCCTGAAAAGGATGAAGAAAATGATGACGATGAGATGTGGACAGATGACGACTCCATGGATGACATTAAGGCCTACGCCCGCAACATGAGGTACCATCTTGACAACCAGATATCCTGGAACGCTGTGTACTAATTGGACACATCTCTGCCACTGCATTGGATTAAATGACAAATGCATATCACTCGCATGCCACAACAAAAATGAACAACGGACCCTGCCGTCATCAAAGCCATTAAATAAAACATAAACACACACAAGCATCCATTACACTTGGGCGGCCGGACCTGTGCCGTTCGAGTTATGCCATCGCCATCGTCCTTAGTTGGTGGCCGGATCCAGTGCCATGGCATTCAGAGTGCCCTATGGTCCTGGAAAAGGAAAAATCCATCAGCCACACATACGATTAAAAAGGGCTCTCAAAATACTTACCGCCAGCCATTCAGACACACACACACAAACATCCATTACACTTGGGCGGCCGGACCTGTGCCGTTCGAGTTATGTGTGTCGTGTCCGCCATCGTCCTTTGTTGGTGGCCGGACCAGTGCCACTCGCTCTACATCAGGGCCACAATTGCCGACGCACACACACACTCACATCCATTTCACTTTGGCGGCCGGACCCGTGTCGCCACAGTAATATGTGTGCCGTCTACTCCTGGCTCCCAGCTGGTGGCCGGACCAGTGCCACTGGTTCTCCAAGAGGGCAGCCACAGCCACAACGACGACGAGGTGCTAATTGCAGCTACTTCTGACGACTTCGGATGACGCCAATTTCGACGACCAGGGGGGACGACGGGGTCTGCCGGTATGCAAAGCAATGTCTTTACAAGCATTGTGTTTTGCTATGCCGGCCGATGCTTCTTGTCTTCCCTGTAATTATAGAAAAAGATATAGACATTATTTTAAATTGTTATGTTTATTGTAATATTGTAAACGTAAATCAATTGTACCTGTATTGTCTCGTCTTTGTTCCAGTGTAGTTTCTCTTTTATTACCTGTTTTTCCGTCGTCTCCACTCCAGTCTACAACTTATCTGTATTGTTATTTCTGCAAGTGCTTGTCCCTTTTTATACCCGATACTCAAAATGAGTATTGGGGTATATTCGATTTGTGGTAAAAGTGGATGTGTGTAACGTCCAGAAGGAATCGTTTCCGACCCTATAAAGTATATATATTCTTGATCAGCATCAATAGCCGAGTCGATTGAGCCCTGTCTGTCTGTCCGTCCGTCCGTCCGTCTGTCCGTCTGTCCGTCTGTCCGTCCCCTTCAGCGCCTAATGCTCAAAGACTATAAGAGCTAGAGCAACGATGTTTTGGATCCAGACTTCTGTGATATGTCACTGCTCCAAAAATATTTCAAAACTTTGCCCCGCCCACTTCCGCCCCCACAAAGGGCGAAAATCTGTGGCATCCACAATTTCGACGATACGAGAAAACTAAAAACGCAGAATCGTAGAAGATGACTATATCTTCTAGAGTGCAAAATCTGAACCAGATCGTATAATTATTACAGCCAGAATCACGAAAACAATTTCACTCTTTCTCGCTCTGTCTCACTCTAACACACAGGTTTCATGGTCGGTTTTGCCAATTGCAAAATATGAGTTCAAGGATCTCAGAACCTATAAAAGCCAGAGCAACCAAATTTGGTATCCACACTCCTGTGATATCGGACCTTGACCGTTTCCTGTCCAAATTTCGCCACACCCCCTTCCGCCCCCGCAAAGGACGAAAATCTGAGGCAACCACAAATCTCAGAGACTATTAAGGCTATAGTAACCAAATTTGGTGCACACACTCCTTTAAGATGTCACTATAAAACGTATATCTCAGAATTTCGCCCCACCTCCATCCGCCCCCACAAAGGACGAAAATCTGTTGCATCCACAATATTGCAGATTTGAGAAAACTAAAAACGCAGAATCATAGATAATGACCATATCTATTAGATTGCTGAATCTGGATCAGATCAGACCATTTTTTTAGCCAAAAGGAACAAATCAATTTGCAGTGGCTACGCAGCGCCCGACGTCACGCTCAGACTGATTTTCTGTCTCTCTCGCACGCACTCTTTGTCGTGTCGTTAAATATTAGCGGCGTCTGCCGGAGGAGAGCCATACTGACTTAGTATCGGGTATAACCTTAGAGTTGCGGTGTCCGCAGCAACTCACAACGTTCCCCCTCGTTTATTTAGTGTATTTCCTCTTATTTTCCATGCAAAGCACCTGCATTGTTTACCTTTTCTCTTTATCTATTCCTCAATTGACTACGTGTTGCAACACTGCACTTTCTGAATTTTCGATCTCATTTCTTTAACCCCTTCTTCCCCCCCCCCCCCCCCCATTGTTATTATCGTAATTAGTGCGGTTCTCCGACACCCCACTACAAAATTATTACAATCTGTGATAAATCTTCGGCGGCAACGGTGCTGACAATTGATTATCGGTTTCGTAATCGACTTTCAAATCAGCATCAGTTGCCGCCACACCCCACCACTACGGCCTAAATTGAGCCAAAAATGCTAGTCTTCGCATAAATCAACTACGCCCCCTATAAACTGCCCGCCCACATGTACAAGTTACATTCCTAGTCGTCTGCCCTCCCATCCTTGACAACAGAGCAGCCAATACAAAAAGCACAGAGAAACATTAGACATGAGCCATTTGCCAACAACAACACACACAGCCACTAATGCAAACAGCCATTGCAAATTTTCATTGCCTACTTGTCGGTGCTGCTGCCCTCGGAACACTTTCATCTCACTCAATATTGGTGTGAGTGAAAGTGGAACCGGGGGTGAGAGCACCGGTAAATGACGATCGGCGATCGGGCACTTCGAGTGGAGAGCATGGGAGTTGGCGGACATATGAGAGTTCCACCATGAACCTCGTCCAGGCCACTCTCATCTCGTCCGCCCGCTCGAGAGGTCGCGATCATCGGACGTGCCATCACCGTTTTCGTGTCGTTTTGCCGTGTCGCCATCTCCGTTGCCTTGCTGTTGTGCCCTGTTTTCTTTTTGTGCTGTCTGTCGTGTGCCGTGCCGTGCTGTGCCGTGCCCCCGCTGACATGACAAAAAGTCCCTTCCCCCCCACCACCACCGCCAATACTACCGACAAACTTTCTGCTCCCCAATAAATGTGATTAAATTTAAACGCCAACAAATAACATAAATGTTTAAAACACAAACACAAACCTAATTATAAACACAAACCTAACTAGAGAAAACTGTGTAAAGAGACAGAAAGTGCCAATAAATACATTAAACACAAACACACACATAAGAGACTTTTTAATAGGGGAAAAGAGCAACAAACAGACAGCAAATCGCCAACACACAATCGCCACAGCGACGGCGGCAGAGCGGCCCGCAGAGGCGCACTAGCAGCAGCAGCAGCAGCCAACAACACCAACACCAACACAGCCAATAGCAGCAGCAGCAGCAGAGCCCTCGGCGCAGGCGCCAACACCAACACCAACGCCCCAGCCAATGCAGAGCGCCGACGCCACAGTCACCCATCGAGTGAGTACTCAGCCATTGCCATGGCCGACATATCCACGGCCACAGCCACTCCCCCCTCGAGCCCCAACAAATTAACAGCAACAGCACCGCCAATACAAACCGCTAACCCCGCAACCCCGCCAAATTCCAAAAACCCGCCAAGAAAAAATGGAAAGGCCGATAGGACGCCGCTCTCGCTGCCGCTTTTCCCGCCTCTCACGCTCTCGAACATTCAAAACCGTTCGAGAGTAACGGGAGAGGGAGAAATCGGAGGAGAGCCGGCAAGCCGACGCGCAGGAGCAGAGCGCCAAAACGGCCAACGGGCAACCACACACACACACACGAGCGGATCGAACTCGTTGCGAATCGAACTTGGTTCGAGTTCGAGCAACGGGTCGATCCAAGCCATAGCCCAGCCAGCACCTACACAAAGACAAACAGCAACAACTACGCAACCACAACCACAACCAATCCCACCAACACCGAAACGACGCCGCGCCCTCATCGACAATGGGAGTGACGATGAGGATGAGGCTGAGAGGAAGCAGGCCAGACGACGGGGCCGCCATCACCACCATCACCAGCAGCGACCGCCAATCAAGAGGCCTATTAAAAAGAGGCAAACCATGGAGGAGCTGGAGGCCATTGTCCAGGAGCAGCTGAGGCAGCACGAGCTGCGGCAGCAACAGCAAAAGCAACAGAAACGGACAACAAAAACCGCCAACACCAACACAGTTGCCGCTCCTGCCCCTCTGCCGCAATCTGTACAGCCAACACATGCCCCTGCCTCTGCCTCTGCCACTACTAATACTAATACTGACAATATCAATGCAAATAATGACGCCAACGCAATTACAAAGACAAACACCAACACCGTCACCGCCACTAACACCAGCACCATCGCCATAACCAACACCAACACAACTACTGCCACTCCCAATACACACACCCTTGCCATTGCCAATGACATCCGGCACGGCGAGTTCGGGCATCAGCCTGTGGAGGACAGAGGATTGAGGATCCTCATCCGAGGTCTTCCCCATTCCACGCCCTCTGACTGGTTCCGGGACTGCATGCAGGTCGAGGGGTACACGGTCCGGTATACTCGGGCGATCACCGATCGATTCGATCGCAGCCGTCAATACAACCTCTTCGAGGCTGAGATTGCCCCAAACCGGACCGCGGCCAATACGAGGTGTTGAAGCTGCGACGCCTGGGTGGGAGGCCCGTCACGGTTGAGAGACTTGGAGTCTCCCGTGACCCTGCCCAGTGCCATCGATGTCAGGTGTTTGGCCACACCCGCGCATATTGTAGACGCGCTGCTGTCTGCATGAAATGCGCGGGCGGGCACCTGACGACGGAGTGCAGCAAGCCAAGGGCCGTCAATCCTAAATGCGCCAACTGCCAGGGCCAGCACATCAGCGCCTACAAGGGCTGCAGCGCCAGGCAGCGGCTCCTGGCCCACAGGGTCGCCAGGGAGGAGGAGCATCGACGGCAGCAGCAGCAGCCTCAGCCACTACGGCAGCAGCCACAGCCAATGCAACAGCCAATTCAGCAGCAACAGCCAGCACATCGTCTCCAGCAGCCACCACAACGTCACCAGCAGCCACTACAGCGACAGTTGCAGCAGCAGCAGCCACCCACACAGCCACTCCACACACAGCCGCAGCAGCAACGCCAGCGCGGTCTGGGTCGGCAGCATCGGCAACAGCTACAGCATCGCAACCAACATCCCCAGCCATTGGCCGAGGGGCGCCAATACCAGAGGGTCCAGCCGATGCAGCCGATCCCAGATCGTGCTCCGACGCCACGCCAACCCCAGATACAGCAGCAGCCAGGCGCCCAGTGCGATGGCAGCTGTGCCCATAAACTGAAAAGAGATGCCAAAAGAATTATAGAGCTGGAGGAAAAACTGACAGCAATACTGACGAAACTGTCAAACCTGCTGCAGGCAAGGGACGAGAGCACGGGACGAGTGCCGCCACTACAGACAACAACAGCAGCAGCAGCATCCACACAGCCATCACCAAGACCAGCACCAAATACGCACCATGACGCCGCAGCCATATCGGACTCCGAATCCGATATGGACTGCGAAGCAATTGACGACGATGATGACGACGAATGGACCGACCACGACCCATTTGACGCGCTGGATGGCCTGGGCGAAATATGGAGGGCACAAATCGCCAGCGCACGCGAAAGCATGCTATCGGGCGGTGCCTATTGATGTGCCCAATCGTCGTTCCCGAGACAGCCACTGCAACAAAGGAAAAGACGTCAATACGGACAACAAAGAAAGACTGCCAAAACACACGAAATTACACGTACCTGCCAATCACCAGACAGAGCTGATCACCAAGAAGCTGCCTCGCCATCAACAATGACAATTTCCTGCCAAAGGGACGGAAAAGGAGGCCTCTTTTGATGACGCTGCCACCACACCATGGCCGTGACGTCACGCCACTCTCAACCAACAGCTGCCATTCCAAACGACGACGCAGATGCTGGCGCCTGTTGCCGCACCACTGGGTCGCACCCGTCTCTCATGCCAATTATGTGAGGGCGGGATGGCCTGGTGTTGAGCCGCCGGACGACAGCAAATCCTGCAAAAGAAGGAGAAACAGGAGGGAGAAGCAGACTGCCAATAAAAACACAAATACTCGCCTGCAAAAGTCTCTCACGCCAACACCAACCAGACAAGGGTCGCCAGCAACAACATCCAAACGCCGACAGTACCTGCAAATAAAGACAAACGTAAATCGAACGCCAAAAACAAACACCTCATCTGGATGGCCGGACCAACAGCCATCCAAAACGCCATTAAAAACTGACGACGAACGTGGCCGAGGAGGCCAGGCCAATCCAACTGACAGCGCATCCTGGTGGCCGGACCAGCAGCCACTCGGATGCGGCCAACAATTAAAATCGACAAAGCATCCTGGTGGCCGGACCAGCAGCCACTTGGATGCGGCCAATAACATGATTCGTTGGCAACACACTTCGATGCCAATAGCCAACACACTGGACAATGCATCTCGGGTGGCCGGACCAGTGCCACTCGATTGGATGCGCCATCTCCACCTGACAGATGCAACGTGGGCGGCCGGACTAGAGCCGCTCGCCATCTCCAACTTATGCCCACGATGCACGCCAACACCAGCCAGCCAATAAACAACACACAGGGGGACAACAGAGCCGGCCGTTATACAGCATTGTTCGCATTGCGTTTGTTATGCCCGCCGGTGCTCCGTTGTTGTTTGTCCTCCTGTTAGAAATAAAATAAATTGTAATTAATATGTTTATATGTGTGTAAATGTATGTCAATTATCGTTTATTTATGTACCTTGTCTGCATCAATGTTTTTGTTGTAGATGTCAATCCTGTTGTTTCTGTAGTTTTTGCATGTCCGTAGATAGTTTGTCCATAGTTTTAGTTACTTGCCTGTGATATTAGAAATAAGTTTTTGTAAATTAATGTAGTTTTTCTGTAGTTAATTGTATATTATTAGTAGTTTTCTGATTAGCTTTATTACCTTTTTCCTCTTCTTCCCCACCTATCTGCCATTCCCATTTTCCCCTTGACATGTGGTATCACAAAAAATACCACGCAAATACCAGACCATTGACCGATAACACACCAAAAAGCCAACTCAAATTCAAATTGCATTTATCAATGCTAGTGTGTTATCGGTCGCCAACTTCGGCAATTTATGCCCAGCCAATTCCACACCCACCCCCCCACCCACTTCAATCGCAACTAAAGTTCAAATGAGGCTGAGCAGGATCAAAATACACACTGCCAACCTTCGCCACTCTGCCAAACGCCCCAACAAAGCCATTACAACCGCCCACAAGATGCTATGCGGTCGTCTCTTCGGAGCTACTCGCGCCCGGATCGTAAGATCCGGAAGTATAAAGTATCCGGGCGGTTATACGGGAGCAGGCACTTATCCCCTTCCCATCCCATCCCCTTACAACAGAGCAGCCAACATTCACACAGCACAAAGAACATGAGACATGAGCCATTTACCAACAACAACACACACACAGCCACTAATGCAAACAGCCATTGCAAATTTTCATTGCCTACTTGTCGGTGCTGCTGCCCTCGGAACACTTTCATCTCACTCAATATTGGGGTGAGTGAAAGTGGAACCGGGGGTGAGAGCACCGGTAAATGACGATCGGCGATCGGACCCTTTCGAGTGGAGAGTATGGGAGTTGGCGAACATATGAGTGTTCCACCATGAACCTCGTCCAGGCCACTCTCATCTCGTCCGCCCGCTCGAGAGGTCGCGATCGTCGGACGTGCCATCACCGTTTTTCGTGTCGTTTTGCCGTGTCGCCATTTCCGTTGTCTTGCTGTTGTGCCCTGTTTTATTTTTGTGCTGTCTGTCGTGTGCCGTGCCGTGCTGTGCCGTGCCCCCGCTGACATGACAAAAAGTCCCTTCCCCCCCACCACCACCGCCAATACTACCGACCAACTTTCTGCTCCCCAATAAATGTGATTAAATTTAAACGCCAACAAATAACATAAATGTTTAAAACACAAACACAAACCTAATGATAAACACAAACCTAACTAGAGAAAACTGTGTAAAGAGACAGAAAGTGCCAATAAATACATTAAACACAAACACACACATAAGAGACTTTTTAATAGGGGAAAAGAGCAACAAACAGACAGCAAATCGCCAACACACAATCGCCACAGCGACGGCGGCAGAGCGGCCCGCAGAGGCGCACTAGCAGCAGCAGCAGCAGCCAAATACACCAACACCAACACCGCCAATAGCAGTAGCAGCAGCAGCAGAGCCCTCGGCGCAAGCGCCAACACCAACACAAACGCCCCAGCCAACGCAGAGCGCCGACGCCACAGTCACCCAGTGAGTGAGTACCCAGCCATTCCCATGGCCGACATATCCACGGCCACAGCCACTCCCCCCTCGAGCCAAATCAAAACAGCAGCGCCAATACCAAAAATACCAACTGCAAGTCCCGCAACCCCGCCAAATTCCAAAAACCCGCCAAACAAAAAGGGAAAGGCCGATAGGACGCCGCTCTCGCTGCCGCTTTTGCCGCCTCTCACGCTCTCGAACATTCAAAACCGTTCGAGAGTAACGGGAGAGGGAGAAGTCGGAGGAGAGCTGGCAAGCCGACGCGCAGGAGCAGAGCGCCAAAACGGCCAACGGGCAGCCACACACACACACACGAACGGATCGAACCTGTTGCGTGTCGAACTTGGTTCGAGTTCGAGCAACGGGTCGATCCAAGCCATAGCCCAGCCAGCACCTACACAAAGACAAACAGCAACAACTACACAACCACAACCACAACCAATCCCACCAACACCGAAACGACGCCGCGCCCTCATCGACAATGGGAGTGACGATGAGGATGAGGCTGAGAGGAAGCAGGCCAGAAGACGGGGCCGCCATCACCACCATCACCAGCAGCGACCGCCAATCAAGAGGCCTATTAAAAAGAGGCAAACCATGGAGGAGCTGGAGGCCATTGTCCAGGAGCAGCTGAGGCAGCACGAGCTGCGGCAGCAACAGCAAAAGCAACAGAAACGGACAACAAAAACCGCCAACACCAACACAGTTGCCGCTCCTGCCTCTCTGCCGCAATCTGCACTGCCAACACATGCCCCTGCCTCTGCCTCTGCCACTACTAATACTAATACTGACAATATCAATGCAAATAATGACGCCAACGCAATTACAAAGACAAACACCAACACCGTCACCGCCACTAACACCAGCACCATCGCCATAACCAACACCAACACAACTACTGCCACTCCCAATACACACACCCTTGCCATTGCCAATGACATCCGGCACGGCGAGTTCGGGCATCAGCCTGTGGAGGACAGAGGATTGAGGATCCTCATCCGAGGTCTTCCCCATTCCACGCCCTCTGACTGGTTCCGGGACTGCATGCAGGTCGAGGGGTACACGGTCCGGTATACTCGGGCGATCACCGATCGATTCGATCGCAGCCGTCAATACAACCTCTTCGAGGCTGAGATTGCCCCAAACCGGACCGCGGCCAATACGAGGTGTTGAAGCTGCGACGCCTGGGTGGGAGGCCCGTCACGGTTGAGAGACTTGGAGTCTCCCGTGACCCTGCCCAGTGCCATCGATGTCAGGTGTTTGGCCACACCCGCGCATATTGTAGACGCGCTGCTGTCTGCATGAAATGCGCGGGCGGGCACCTGACGACGGAGTGCAGCAAGCCAAGGGCCGTCAATCCTAAATGCGCCAACTGCCAGGGCCAGCACATCAGCGCCTACAAGGGCTGCAGCGCCAGGCAGCGGCTCCTGGCCCACAGGGTCGCCAGGGAGGAGGAGCATCGACGGCAGCAGCAGCAGCCTCAGCCACTACGGCATCAGCCCCAGCCAATGCAACAGCCAATTCAGCAGCAACAGCCAGCACATCGTCTCCAGCAGCCACCACAACGTCACCAGCAGCCACTACAGCGACAGTTGCAGCAGCAGCAGCCACCCACACAGCCACTCCACACACAGCCGCAGCAGCAACGCCAGCGCGGTCTGGGTCGGCAGCATCGGCAACAGCTACAGCATCGCGACCAACATCCCCAGCCATTGGCCGAGGGGCGCCAATACCAGAGGGTCCAGCCGATGCAGCCGATCCCAGATCGTGCTCCGACGCCACGCCAACCCCAGATACAGCAGCAGCCAGGCGCCCAGTGCGATGGCAGCTGTGCCCATAAACTGAAAAGAGATGCCAAAAGAATTATAGAGCTGGAGGAAAAACTGACAGCAATACTGACGAAACTGTCAAACCTGCTGCAGGCAAGGGACGAGAGCACGGGAGGAGTGCCGCCACTACAGACAACAACAGCAGCAGCAGCATCCACACAGCCATCACCAAGACCAGCACCAAATACGCACCATGACGCCGCAGCCATATCGGACTCCGAATCCGATATGGACTGCGAAGCAATTGACGACGATGATGACGACGAATGGACCGACCACGACCCATTTGACGCGCTGGATGGCCTGGGCGAAATATGGAGGGCACAAATCGCCAGCGCACGCGAAAGCATGCTATCGGGCGGTGCCTATTGATGTGCCCAATTGTCGTTCCCGAGACAGCCACTGCAACAAAGGAAAAGACGTCAATACGGACAACAAAGAAAGACTGCCAAAACACACGAAATTACACGTACCTGCCAATCACCAGACAGAGCTGATCACCAAGAAGCTGCCTCGCCATCAACAATGACAATTTCCTGCCAAAGGGACGGAAAAGGACGACAGCAGATCCTGCAAAAGAAGGAGAAACAGGAGGGAGAAGCAGACTGCCAATAAAAACACAAATACTCGCCTGCAAAAGTCTCTCACGCCAACACCAACCAGACAAGGGTCGCCAGCAACAACATCCAAACGCCGACAGTACCTGCAAATAAAGACAAACGTAAATCGAACGCCAAAAACAAACACCTCATCTGGATGGCCGGACCAACAGCCATCCAAAACGCCATTAAAAACTGACGACGAACGTGGCCGAGGAGGCCAGGCCAATCCAACTGACAGCGCATCCTGGTGGCCGGACCAGCAGCCACTCGGATGCGGCCAACAATTAAAATCGACAACGCATCCTGGTGGCCGGACCAGCAGCCACTTGGATGCGGCCAATAACATGATTCGTTGGCAACACACTTCGATGCCAATCGCCAACACACTGGACAATGCATCTCGGGTGGCCGGACCAGTGCCACTCGATTGGATGCGCCATCTCCACCTGACAGATGCAACGTGGGCGGCCGGACTAGAGCCGCTCGCCATCTCCAACTTATGCCCACGATGCACGCCAACACCAGCCAGCCAATAAACAACACACAGGGGGACAACAGAGCCGGCCGTTATACAGCGTAATGTTCGCATTGCGTTTGTTATGCCCGCCGGTGCTCCGTTGTTGTTTGTCCTCCTGTTAGAAATAAAATAAATTGTAATTAATATGTTTATATGTGTGTAAATGTATGTCAATTATCGTTTATTTACCTTGTCTGCATCAATGTTTTTGTTGTAGATGTCAATCCTGTTGTTTCTGTAGTTTTTGCATGTCCGTAGATAGTTTGTCCATAGTTTTAGTTACTTGCCTGTGATATTAGAAATAAGTTTTTGTAAATTAATGTAGTTTTTCTGTAGTTAATTGTATATTATTAGTAGTTTTCTGATTAGTTTTATTACCTTTTTCCTCTTCTTCCCCACCTATCTGCCATTCCCATTTTCCCCTTGACATGTGGTATCACAAAAAATACCACGCAAATACCAGACCATTGACCGATAACACACCAAGAAGCCAACTCAAATTCAAATTGCATTTATCAATGCTAGTGTGTTATCGGTCGCCAACTTCGGCAATCTATGCCCAGCCAACTCCACACCCACCCCCCCACCCACTTCAATCGCAACTAAAGATCAAATGAGGCTGAGCAGGATCAAAATACACACTGCCAACCTTCGCCACTCTGCCAAACGCCCCAACAAAGCCATTACAACCGCCCACAAGATGCTATGCGGTCGTCTCTTCGGAGCTACTCGCGCCCGGATCGTAAGATCCGGAAGTATAAAGTATCCGGGCGGTTATACGGGAGCAGGCACTTATCCCCTTCCCATCCCATCCCCTTAAAACAGAGCAGCCAACATTCACACAGCACAAAGAACATGAGACATGAGCCATTTACCAACAACAACACACACACAGCCACTAATGCAAACAGCCATTGCAAATTTTCATTGCCTACTTGTCGGTGCTGCTGCCCTCGGAACACTTTCATCTCACTCAATATTGGGGTGAGTGAAAGTGGAACCGGGGGTGAGAGCACCGGTAAATGACGATCGGCGATCGGACCCTTTCGAGTGGAGAGTATGGGAGTTGGCGAACATATGAGTGTTCCACCATGAACCTCGTCCAGGCCACTCTCATCTCGTCCGCCCGCTCGAGAGGTCGCGATCGTCGGACGTGCCATCACCGTTTTTCGTGTCGTTTTGCCGTGTCGCCATTTCCGTTGTCTTGCTGTTGTGCCCTGTTTTATTTTTGTGCTGTCTGTCGTGTGCCGTGCCGTGCTGTGCCGTGCCCCCGCTGACATGACAAAAAGTCCCTTCCCCCCCACCACCACCGCCAATACTACCGACAAACTTTCTGCTCCCCAATAAATGTGATTAAATTTAAACGCCAACAAATAACATAAATGTTTAAAACACAAACACAAACCTAATTATAAACACAAACCTAACTAGAGAAAACTGTGTAAAGAGACAGAAAGTGCCAATAAATACATTAAACACAAACACACACATAAGAGACTTTTTAATAGGGGAAAAGAGCAACAAACAGACAGCAAATCGCCAACACACAATCGCCACAGCGACGGCGGCAGAGCGGCCCGCAGAGGCGCACTAGCAGCAGCAGCAGCAGCCAAATACACCAACACCAACACCGCCAATAGCAGTAGCAGCAGCAGCAGAGCCCTCGGCGCAAGCGCCATATTGGTAGACTAGCTATGACAATTAGTAAACGGAAGACAGTACCAAGTTATGTTTTTCTTTAAAGATTATTTATGTATTTCTTGATTACTTTTTCTGCAACACCGGTCCACACACTTGAGATCACAAAAAAAAAAGAGAGGGTCGACACTTCAAGTGTGACCAGACTAACTTATAATAATAATACCTAACATATCGATAATATTATTTAATGTTATTATTTGAATATGGGAATAGGCGTATTCCAACACGCCCCCCTCAAAAATAACATTAATTATCAAAATCATAAAAATAAAAAATATAAAAAAAGTTTTCATCATTAAATCAAAACGGTAACATTCAATTGTTATTCTAATGTGGTTGGTGTGCATTCTGGGAAGTGTTATGTGATCTAGCATTTGCTCTAAGGATACGGGGAAAACCCAGAAAAACCCGATCAGATCACTTTAAAATTAAATTAACATAAAATTAAATTACTTTAACAATTCATTGGTTCTTTTGGTTCAAATAAAAAAAATAAAAATAAAATTAAATATGAATTAATGTAATAAATTCGTTAATAAAGCTTCATGTTCATGTTTTCATTAAATTGGAATCATTCTTCTTGTAGTAGTCCTAATTTGTTCCGCAGTTCCGCAAATCTTCCAGCAGGTAGTGGCTTCGTGAAGATGTCAGCAAGTTGGTTGTCTGTATTAATATACTCAAGAGAAATCTCATTAGTTTCTATCTGTTCTCTTGAAAAATGATATTTTATATCAATATGCTTTTCTCTTTTATGACATGAGGGATTATTTGCAATGCTAATACAGCCTTGGTTGTCTTCATAAATTTTAATGGGTCTGTCGAGTTTAAGATTAATACTATTTAGAAGAGACTTTAGCCATAAAGCTTCTCTTACAGCTTCAAATAGGGCCATATATTCAGCTTCAGTTGATGAAGCTGCCACTGAATTCTGTCTTTTTGTATTCCAACAAATTAAATTGGAATCGAACATTTTAAACAAATAACCCGTTGTACTTTTTCTATCAATCTCATTACTACCCCAATCGGAGTCTTCATAGCCAACTAATGTATTTTCAAATGATGTATTCTTTTTAAATATAAGCTTCATATCAATAGTTCCCTTTAAATATCTAATAACCCTTTTTAAACATTGCCATAACTCAGCATTGTTCTTGCTACTATATCTACTCAAGATATTTACAGCGGTAGCTAAATCTGGTCGTGTACACAGCATTATGTACATTAAACAGCCAATAAGGTTACGACATGGAGCATTGCAGTCTTCATCTGAGTTAAGTAACTCATAATTTAGTTTATTTAGTAATGGAGTACTGACTGAATTGCAACTATCCATGTTAAATTTATTTAAAATTCTTTTTACATATGCAGCTTGACTCAAATATATTTTGTCTTCAAACATTTCTACTCTGATACCGATAAAATGTTTTATCTCATTTAAGTCAGTCATTCTAAATCTTTCGCTTAAATAATTTTTGAAATTATTCATTCTATCCATATCCCTTGTCGCTATTACTACATCATCAACATATAATAATACATATATGTTTTTCTTTATGTCACCTCTATCAAGAATATATATGCAACGATCCACGGGAGAGTTTACAAAATCGAATCCTTTCAATGCTTGCTCAAATACTTCAAACCAGCATCTAGCTGCTTGTTTGAGCCCATAAATGGCTTTGTTCAGTTTGCATACATGCCCAGCACCGCATAATACGCCCTGAGGAGGCCGCATATATATCTCCTCACTTAATGTACCATTGAGGAAAGCTGTTTTAACATCCATCTGATGGACTTTCAAATTAAATTGGACTGCCAATGATAGTACGAACCTAAAACTGGCAATTCTAGCAACGGGAGCAAATGTTTCTTCATAGTCTACTTGGTACTTTTGAGTAAATCCTCTTGCAACCAGTCTAGCTTTGTATTTTATTGGGACTCCTAGTTCATTATATTTAATGGAAAATACCCATCTACTGTCTACAATATTTTTGTTTTCTGGCTTCTTTATAATTGTCCAGGTGTTATTAATTTCATGGGCATTTAACTCTGTATTTATTGCCTCCTCCCAATCAGATTTATCATTCCTAAAATTTATTTCATCAAAAGAATTTGGAACTTCATCAAACATTATATGGGCATTTAATATAAATTTGTTAAAGCTTTTATCATGTTCTTTATAAGAAACCTTCGGCTTAGACTTTAACCTCGCACTTTTTCTACTAATTATATTAGTATCCTTATTTTCTTCACGACAATTATCTGGCTGATCAGCTTTTTCACAATCCTTACTCTCATTCGGGATATATAAATCCTTACTATCATTCAGGAAATCAGTTTTTCTTTTCCTACTTTCATTCGGAAAATTCTGCTTTTCGCATTCCTTACTTTCATTCAGGATTTCACATTCCGTACTTTCATTCGGGAAATTAAACTGATCACATTCCTTACTCTCATTCAGGATTCCACATTCCGTACTATCATTCGGGAGATAAAACTGATCACATTCCTTACTCTCATTCAGGATTCCACATTCCGTACTATCATTCGGGAAATTAAGCTGATCAGATTCCTTACTCTCATTCAGGAATTCTTGTTGACTTCTTTCCTTACTCTCTTTCGGGAAATCTGTTTCAAATTTTACTTCTCTAGAATAAAGCATATTAGTCTCGTCTACGACAACATCTCTTGCAACAATAACTTTTCCTTTAATGACATCCCACAATTTGAGTCCATTTTGTTCATACCCTATCAAGATAGCTTTGAATGATTTTTCATCAAATTTACCTTTTTTAATTTTGTTGTGCACATACACGGTTGAACCGAACACTCTTAAAAATGTTAAATTGGGCTTTCTATTGTGCCACAGCTCATATGGGGTCATTTTACAATCACCAAGTGCTTTGCTTGGAATTCTGTTGATTAGATATGTTGCAGTTAGCACAGCTTCACCCCAAAAACTTTTGTCTAATTTTGCACCATTTACCATAGCACGAGCTTTCTCTGTAATGGTTCTTATCATTCGCTCCGAAACACCATTCAACTGAGGTGTATGTGGCACTGTCAAATGATAACTTATTCCTTTATTAACGCAGAACTCACGCATTTCACTCGACAAGTATTCTCTACCGTTGTCAATATACAAATTGACAATCTTGAAATTAAAATGAGCCTCGCTCTTTGCTACAAAATCTTTAAATACATTGAATACATCTGATTTATATTTTAACAAATAGGTTACACAATAATGTGTAAATTGATCTACGAAGATCACAAAATAATTTTTATCGTCTAGTGTAACTGGTTTAATGGGGCCACACACATCTGAATGTATTATCTTTATATAACTTTTATCTTTAGATTGCTTAAATGGCAACCTAGCCTGTTTCCCATTTAAACATGACTCACAAACTTCATCTGATATTTTTTGTTAAAGTTATTTTATTTGTAAGACAGCAGAATATCAGTATACAGAATTATATGTGCTTCCGAGTAACATACGCAAGAGAGAGACACCGAAAAAGGGAACATCGATATACAGAATATCGATATGAGAACATCGATATGCAGCAGGGCACATGCGCAGTGTTGTTACAGATCAATATCTAATTATCGTGGCGGTCACTTTGAACACTCCTCCTCAACACAACGCATGTTTACAAACTTTAAATATACTTAACTAATATTCAATAACATGTCAAGCACTTATAAACGATCTTTTAAACCAAATGCGAATACAAATTTATGGTGCTTAACCTTGGCTAAGTTCTTTGTGAGGACATCTGCTATCATCTCATCGGTTGGCAGATATGCAATGTTGACTTCACCTCTCTTGAGAACCTCTCGAATATGATGTATCTTGACGTCGATGTGCTTTGTACGTGCATGAAACATGGGGTTTCTAGCAAGCTGCTGTGCTCCAATGTTGTCGCCGTACATCTGAATAGCTGACTCCTTGGATATCAGCTTTAAGTCAATCAGTAGGCTGCGAAAGTATATCGCCTCTTTTGCTGCAGATGATAAGGCTATGTACTCTGCCTCCGTGGAACTGAGGGCAACCGTCGATTGCTTTCTTGACTCCCAAGAAACCGCTCCTCCTGCCAACATGCATACATAGCCAGTGAATGACTTTCGGTTCGTCATATCACTTGCCCAATCTGCATCAACAAAACACTCAATTGCCTTTCCTTGCTTTGTGTAGCATATCTCCCAGTCGATAGTTTTTGCCAAATATCGAAGGATGTGCTTGGCTGCCGCTTCATGCTCGGAATGAGGATCCTTGTTACGTTGTGCTAATTTGTTCACCGAATGCGCAATGTCTGGACGAGTCATAACAGCAAGATAAGATAACTCTCCAATTAGCTTTTGGAACGATGTGATGTCGACCCTGCGGCAATCCTCTTTGTTGCATGCCACCTGGTAACCAGCTTCAAGAGGCGTGGACGTCTGTCGACAATCTTTCAAATTGTACTGTTCGAGCAACTCTCTAATATATTTCCGTTGGCTGATTGAAATCGCACCCGTACTGCCTTCACGTTTCACCTCAATACCTAAAAAGTATTGCATAGGCCCGATGTCAACCACATCAAATTCTGCTGCGATCTTTATCTTGATATCAGATATATCATCTAGGTCTTTACACGCCAAAATAATGTCATCTACGTAGACAGCTATTAGACACATATTTTTACCTGGCTTACGATACAGACAGGATTCGTTGACAGTCGGTATAAAACCAATGCGTCTCAGCGTTGCATCCAACGTAGAGTTCCACACTCTTCCTGATTGTTTTAGGCCATATATACTTTTGTGAAGCCTCAAAACGTGATTTGGGTGAACTTCGCTGATGAAGCCCTCAGGTTGTCTCATAAAAACCTCATCTTCCAATTCGCCGTTGAGATACGCCGTGACAACATCCATTTGATGTAGGTGGAGACCATGTTCGACTGCAAGTGCAATTTGGACTTAACTGCGTAAACCCATCTGCATCCAATGGACTTTTTCCCGCTAGGCAATTTAGTAAGCGACCACGTGCCGTTCTTCACGAGAGATTCGTACTCGTCCTTCATTGATGCTTTCCATATCTCGCCTTCAGTAGACCGTTCAGCTTGTGCGTAGTTTTGTGGAACTTGTACGTCTGCTGCCAGTATCGCATTGAGCATATGATACTGCTTCCTTGGTCGTCCTGGTTTGCCCGTCCGTACTATGGTTGGGCGTCCTGGTCCTCTTATTGGTTCTGGAATTACAAGAATGTCATTACTAGACCTAATCTCCTCCTGATTTTCTGGCTCATTTTCTGGATCTTTAAATTGCTCGCTATCCATTTCGGGTTCAGCGTTCTGGTTTTGTTGAACCTCAATTGATGATATGTCATTGGAACATGATGCATCTAGTTTGCCCCCTTCAGGTTCTACAAAAATGACATCCCTACTCTCTACGAGTTTCCTGGTTTCTTTACTGACCAAACGGTATGCTTTGGCCGTATCCGAGTAGCCCACCATTATATACTCTAAGCCTTTCTGTGCGAACTTTGATTTCTTTGTTTTATCTAGAGCTATCGCTACTGAGCCAAAAACTCTTAAATGCGATACCACTGGCTTTCGACCTGTCCATATTTCAAAAGGTGTCACCCCGCTCAAGCAGCTGCTTGCCACTCTATTTCGCAAATACGTGGCAGTTCGAATCGCTTCTGCCCAATAGCATTCACTCAACCCAGCATGCAGCAGCATACTTCTTGCCATTTCTACCAATGTTCTGTTGGCCCTTTCTGCAACTCCGTTTTGTTGAGGTGTATATGGCACTGTTAAGTTTCGCTTTATTCCATTTTGGTTTAGGTAATTGTCAAAAACGCTTGATATGTATTCTCGGCCATTGTCGCTTCGTAAAACCTTGACTTTTCTCCCAGTTTGGCACTCAACTTGACTCTTAAATTCTTTAAAAGCCTCGAAAACCTGATCTTTGGTTTTTAGGAAACTTACTGATACATATCTTGAACAATCATCAATAAATGTGGCGAAATATCGATTGCCTCCCATTGACTGCTTTTGCATTGGACCGCATACATCAGTATGTATTAAGTCTAGAACGCCCTTTGAACTGTTTGTGCTCGATTGAAATGGTTGCACGCAAATTTTACTTTTTGCGCATGTTGCACACACTTGTTTTGGCTTGTATATGCCCTTGAGACCTATTACCATCTCCTTGTTAACCATTTCCTTTAATGCGTCAAAATGTACATGTCCGAACCTATTGTGCCATTTGAATGCATCTGCCTCAACATTTACAATGTTCATACACTTTTCCTGATTGTCCTGAACCATAAACAATCCATTTTTCAGATGTGCCTTTATAACTATTTTTCCGTTTTCAAAAATCATCGCTTGATTTTTCTCAAACACAACTTTTTTTCCATGTTTTAATAGTTTTGTGACCGATATAAAATTGTACTGCAAATCTGGTACCAAGATAACATTTTCCATCGTAACGGATCTATCACCGAACTTTACTTGAACAGTTCCATGCCCTTCAGCAATAAGTGATTTACCGCCGGCTAAAAATACTTTTTGATTATCTTCCGTGAACGACACAAAGCGTTCCTTGTCACAACATAGATGCGCCGTTGCGCCACTGTCTATGCACCATGCATTTAACATCTGGTCATTCGGCTTAGCTAAACTTAGGATTGGTACATATTTTTCTGGTTCCACTTTGTCATATTCGGTTACGCAAAGCATTGTACCCAATCTTTCCCCGCTTTTACTGTTTGCGCCCTTGTTGTTTGCTCCTTCCTGCTTGCTTTTAGCACGGCATTCCGATTTAAAATGGCCTTCCTTTCCGCACTTAAAACACTTTTTGCCCTTCTTAAAGTTTTTCTTAAAATTGTTGTTATCATAACTGACGTGTAGTTCCGCGCTACTTGTAATTTCCTTGCTAATGCTATCTTCCTGCCTATTCGCTTCTTCAGAAATTTTTATTTTTAGCATGCTCAAGCTCGGCAAATCATCTCGCGTCTCAATCGCAACAACAAAACTTTCATACGATTTAGTCAAACCATTTAGCAACACAACTGATAAGATCTTTTCATCAACCTTTATGTTGACCTCTGCTAAAGCCTCGTGTACCACCTGGAATTTCCGCAAATATTCCTGTGCACTTATACCATCCGACATTTTTAACGTCAACAATTGTTTAATTAAAAACACTACCCTTGCTGGTCCGCTTGGCCTGTGAATTTTATTTAGCTTTTGCCATGCCTGTGACGACGATACACAATTTTTAATATTGTTTAGTTGGGTCGATTTAACACAAAGTAAAATTGACGCCAACGCCTTTTGATCCTTTAGTTCAAAAGCTGCACGTTGCTCACTTGTTGCACTTTCACTAAGCTCAATTTTACCACTGACGATTGGCCACAAATCATTTTGTATGAGAACACTTCTCATCAAAACTTCCCATGTGCTATAATTGTTTTCGTCCAGTTTCTCAATATTGAAATTCATATTTCCACTCATTTTTTATACTTATTGTCCCACAGTGCAAAATTTGTAACTGTCGATCGCCTCATGCACAAAGCAACTACGACGACAATACTGTTGTCCGTGTCTTTCTTTTGTTTTTTTCGTTTTCTTTTAAGTATCCCCCCGAGTTGCTATTTACACACACACACTCGCGATTTTCTATGCCTTGGTATACACACTTTTGGGTATACACACTCGCCGTTTTGTGCGGCTTGGCATACGCACTTTTTGGTATACACACTTGAGTCTCCGTTCGCTTTTGTGTTTCTTGATCCGTTGGGACTGCTTTATTTTGGACTTTAAACCACGGCAACGGTCCGATTCGCTGCAAAATTCTAATCAAAAAACACAATGCGAATCTCCGTTGAATTTGTTCAACTTGTTCTTTTGCCTTTCTATGTACACACATAACCCCAATGAGTCTATGCCATTTTTTTTAGCACTGCTTTTCACTAAGCACCAAACAATGTTTATTGTTTCTCACTGTTTCTGTTTTATACTGTTTCTGGGTGAATTGGGGTCTGGGCCCATAACCTGTTAAAGTAATTTTATTTGTAAGACAGCAGAATATCAGTATACAGAATTATATGTGGTTCCGAGTAACATACGCAAGAGAGAGACACCGAAAAAGGGAACATCGATATACAGAATATCGATATGAGAACATCGATATGCAGCAGGGCACATGCGCAGTGTTGTTACAGATCAATATCTAATTATCGTGGCGGTCACTTTGAACATTTTTAAATTAACAAGAAGATTACTATCATTAAATAAATTATTATTCTTTATTTCAAGCAATTTTGCATTGCTTATATGCCCCAACCTCTCATGCCATAATCGATAATTATTTTTGTTCCTAGCATCTACACTGTATGCTTGGAATTTGACTACAGGTATATCCAACATACCTGTATGTTTAACAACACTTACTCCATTTTTTGATATGGAGACACCACCACAGTCAAACTTAATTGACATCCCTGCCTGTTGCAGACGCTTGACAGACATGAGGTTTCCTGCTGCCTCCTTGCAGTAGAGCACATCCTCCAGTGTGATATTGTGTCCATTGTGCAGCCGCACAATTCCACGCTTAGTGGCATATAAAAACTCGCCTTCTTTTGCCACAGCGATTTTAATTGGCTGCTCCAGTTCGATGCAATCGGCGTACAGCGAGTTATCATTGATCAAATGATCCGTTGCACCAGAATCGAGTATAAAACCGAGTTCATTATTTATCTGATCACTCTTTTTCATTTTCCGCATCATAAATGCGAACCCGTGGCCCGATGCTGCAAGCTGAGCTTGTTTATTATGTTTATAATTTTCTTTGTTTTGATTTAACCTTATAAACTGGTAATAGTCTTTTTTCATGTGCCCTTCTTTGCCACAGTGATGGCATTTAATATTACTTCTAGCTTTTCCCTTAAATAATATCTTTTGCCGTGTGTTTCTAGATCCAAACGTTTTACGATTATTAAAATTGTTATTATTTCTTACAACTGCCTTCATGACTTTACTACTTGTATCAGTACTTTCATTTCTTAATTTGGTCTCGTAATCGAACAATTTATTTTTTACAAACGCTAATGATAGAGTTTCATCTGACAAAGTTTCGATTGCCGTGATGACACCATTATAGGTTGAAGGTAGAGTCTGCAGCAAATGTGCCACTTTGTCCATCTCATCCATTTTAGCGCCCGCCCCTAACAACTCACTCACTGTTTCATTAAAAGTAACAAAATGACTCGAAAGTGTAATTTCACTTGAGAGTTTGAGTGTTATTAAACGTTTATTAAACGTTCTACGCTCATATATGGCGTCTAAATTCTTCAGAATATCACGTGCCGAAATGTCGCCTGCCGCGAAGTTTAGAAATGCGTCGCCTAAATATTGAATTAAAATGCTCTTTGCACATCGCTCTGCCTTTTTCCAATTATCATCTACTTCGTTAGGCATTATGTTATCGACTACTTGGAGCACATCTAATTCAGCAAACAAAGCTCTGATTCTAAATTTCCATATAGAATATTTCTCGCCACAAAAAGGCTTAATATGTTGCTTATTTCTTTCCATTTTCTATGTATGTATATATTATACACACACACACTACAAAAAAAAACGAGGGGGAACGTTGTGAGTTGCTGCGGACACCGCAACTCTAGAGTTATACCCGATACTAAGTCAGTATGGCTCTCCTCCGGCAGACGCCGCTAATATTTAACGACACGACAAAGAGTGCGTGCGAGAGAGACAGAAAATCAGTCTGAGCGTGACGTCGGGCGCTGCGTAGCCACTGCAAATTGATTTGTTCCTTTTGGCTATAAAAATGATCTGATCTGATTCAGATTCAGCAATCTAATAGATATGGTCATTATCTATGATTCTGCGTTTTTAGTTTTCTCAAATCTGCAATATTGTGGATGCAACAGATTTTCGTCCTTTGTGGGGGCGGATGGGGGTGGGGCGAAATTCTGAGATATACGTTTTATAGTGACATCTTAAAGGAGTGTGTGCACCAAATTTGGTTACTCTAGCCTTAATAGTCTCTGAGATTTGTGGTTGCCTCAGATTTTCGTCCTTTGCGGGGGCGGAAGGGGGTGTGGCGAAATTTGGACAGGAAACGGTCAAGGTCCGATATCACAGGAGTGTGGATACCAAATTTGGTTGCTCTGGCTTTTATAGGTTCTGAGATCCTTGAACTCATATTTTGCAATTGGCAAAACCGACCATGAAACCTGTGTGTTAGAGTGAGACAGAGCGAGAAAGAGTGAAATTGTTTTCGTGATTCTGGCTGTAATAATTATACGATCTGGTTCAGATTTTGCACTCTAGAAGATATAGTCATCTTCTACGATTCTGCGTTTTTAGTTTTCTCGTATCGTCGAAATTGTGGATGCCACAGATTTTCGCCCTTTGTGGGGGCGGAAGTGGGCGGGGAAAAGTTTTGAAATATTTTTGGAGCAGTGACATATCACAGAAGTCTGGATCCAAAACATCGTTGCTCTAGCTCTTATAGTCTTTGAGCATTAGGCGCTGAAGGGGACGGACAGACGGACAGACGGACGGACGGACAGACAGACAGGGCTCAATCGACTCGGCTATTGATGCTGATCAAGAATATATATACTTTATAGGGTCGGAAACGATTCCTTCTGGACGTTACACACATCCACTTTTACCACAAATCTAATATACCCCAATACTCATTTTGAGTATCGGGTATAAAAAACTACACAAGAACGCACGCGGAACTAATTTCACAACTATTTGTTATTAATTTAATTTATTTATATTGGCGTGGACTGGGCCCATAACCTATTGGTAGACTAGCTATGACAATTAGTAAACGGAAGACAGTACCAAGTTATGTTTTTCTTTAAAGATTATTTATGTATTTCTTGATTACTTTTTCTGCAACACCGGTCCACACACTTGAGATCACAAAAAAAAAGAGAGGGTCGACACTTCAAGTGTGACCAGACTAACTTATAATAATAATACCTAACATATCGATAATATTATTTAATGTTATTATTTGAATGTGGGAATAGGCGTATTCCAACACGCCAACACCAACACAAACGCCCCAGGCAATGCAGAGCGCCGACGCCACAGTCACCCAGTGAGTGAGTACCCAGCCATTCCCATGGCCGACATATCCACGGCCACAGCCACTCCCCCCTCGAGCCCCATCAAAACAGCAGCGCCAATACCAAAAATACCAATTGCAAGTCCCGCAACCCCGCCAAATTCCAAAAACCCGCCAAACAAAAAGGGAAAGGCCGATAGGACGCCGCTCTCGCTGCCGCTTTTGCCGCCTCTCACGCTCTCGAACATTCAAAACCGTTCGAGAGTAACGGGAGAGGGTGAAGTCGGAGGAGAGCTGGCAAGCCGACGCGCAGGAGCAGAGCGCCAAAACGGCCAACGGGCAGCCACACACACACACACGAACGGATCGAACCTGTTGCGTGTCGAACTTGGTTCGAGTTCGAGCAACGGGTCGATCCAAGCCATAGCCCAGCCAGCACCTACACAAAGACAAACAGCAACAACTACACAACCACAATCACAGCCAATCCCACCAACACCGAAACGACGCCGCGCCCTCATCGACAGTGAGAGCGACGATGAGGATGGTGAGAGGAAGCAGGCCAGAAGACGGGGCCGCCATCACCAGCAGCGGCAGCAAACACAACACACAAAGACAAACACCAACAACGTCACCGCCACTAACACCAGCACCATCGCCATAACCAACACCAACACAACTACTGCCACTCCCAATACACACACCATTGCCATTGCCAATGACATCCGGCACGGCGAGTTCGGGCATCAGCCTGTGGAGGACAGAGGATTGAGGATCCTCATCCGAGGTCTTCCCCATTCCACTGTAAATCGATGTTCAATCCGTTTTTCTGGATCGTTGGGGCTCAACCCTCCGATCTCTTTTATTGTCGTTTATGTTCTCAATTTTACAATTGTGTTTTGGGCTTTTGTAAGCCAAAAGCCGCGGAGCTGCGCTGCCAGTGACGCCGGCAGCGGAGCGGCAGAACTATGTGTTCTTATCTCTTATATGTTAGTATGTATATGTGTGAATATGCTCAGCGCTGTTGTCAGCGAGAGCGCGAGGGAAGATATATGTGTGTATGCATGTATATTAGTGCCGTCAAGTCATGGGAACATGCTGACGCTGCACTTGGGTCGCTCGAGGCATTCTTGAGTGAATCGTAATACGATCACCCAGAATGTCTGGGACTTTATTGTTACGTAAATACTGAAACAAAGTGTTACAGTGTGTATTCTTTAAGTACCGTCGGTACAGTGGGTATTCGTAATAATGAATACTTTACTTTACTTTAATATGAGCATACTACATCTCCCTCCTTTTGAAAAATAACGTAATATAATGAAGTTATTTTATTTTTAGCTTTTACTATATATGTATACGAGTTATGTATTCTTAAAAAGACAATTTATATATATATATTTTTTTTTCTTTTTAGTCAATTATTAGAATATTGAACTTTAATTAATATTGATAAAATTTAAAAGTTATTTGAATATAAATGCAGAGTAGTATATTTTTATGGTTTATATTTATGTATGGCCATACTAAAAATGATTAATAATTGCAAATCTTTAACCTATCCTTATGTACTTTCTGAGTTATGTTTTTATTATCGGAGATTATGACGTTATCTCTTTCTCCGATACTTTCTACTCTATATGGTCCTATATATTTAAAACCTAGCTTATGTCCTGTTTCATTTTTCAATAAAACTTTATCTCCTACAGCTAAATTTAAATCTTTTAACTTTAAGTCATATAGCTGTTTATTTTTAATTTTATGCTCCTCGAGCTCGTTTATATGCTATTTCTAATCTATATTTACTCTCTTTAGAGTAATCATCTATGTTATATAGAGGTGCTATTCTATCTATAGTATTAAATTGGACTGGTAAGTTTGAAGTCTTACCGAAGACTAACTCATATGGACAATAATCATGTGCCATAGAGGGGGTTGTATTAAAACAATATACGAAGTATTGCAGCCATACATCCCAATCTGATTTGTCAGCTGAGATGTATGAGCGTATGAATTCGTTAAATGTTCTGTGGCTTCGCTCCACGGTTCCTACAGTCTGGTGATGATGTGCAGTAGAAGTTATGTTTTTGATGTTTAGATTTTTACATAAGTCTTCAATTATTGCATTTTTATATTCTGTTCCCATGTCCGTAATGAACGTCTTCATTGGACCGTACTTTAGAATAAAATTTTCAAAAATAGCTTTAGCTACTGTATTTGCACTTTTGTTTCTAAAGGGTATGGCGACAAGGTATTTTGTCAGGTCACATATTAAGGTGACTGCATATTCATTTCCTTGTTCTGATTTAGGAAGTGGACCGATCGTATCCACTATTACCCTATCAAAAGCCATGTATGGTGTTTCTGTAATAGTCAATGGAGTTATTGTGTGCTTGGTTACTTTAGCTTTTTGGCATTTTGGACATTTTCGTATGTAATTGGTTATTTCTTTAGTCATACCTTTCCAAAAATAATGTCTTTTGACCTTGGCCAAGGTTTTTGTTATGCCTGTATGTCCTCCTTGTATGGGATCATCATGTAATGTAGACAGTATTGCTTCTTTTTCATTTTTAATTAGGGTCACCGGGTTGAGTAGCGCTACTCTTATTGTTCGTAATATTTTATTGCCCATATTTTTAAAATTATCTATTGAAATGTATTCAAAGATATTTTCCCACGGTGCCACTTTGAGTTGGCTGATTTTTTGTTTACCGGCTTGCGTTTCAAGCCTTTGGAAAAACTGACCTAAGTCAAGGGTTCCATTAGTATACAAATCGCTAACATCATATCTTGCAGTAATTTTTTTTCCATGTTTGAAAAAACATAAATTATTATTTACATGCAAGGTCACTACTTTACGTACTTCGTCATTGTTGATGACTTCATATACGTTGGGCTTTGAAGCTTTTGTTAGAGATTGCCTAGGCAATTCTATTTGTTATTTTCCTGCGCAGGATTTCTGTCTACTCTGTTGCCTGGTAGTGACTTTCAGGACTTTATTCGTATTTTGTATGTTTTTTAGGTCTGTGATGGTTATTCTTGATAACGCATCTGCTACATGATTATCTTTACCCTTTAGATACTCGACTGTAAAGTCGTATTCTTCTAATTCGAGCCGCATGCGTGTGAGTTTTGAGCTAGGATTGACCATTGAAAATAGGTATGTTAGTGGTCTGTGATCCGTTTTTACTGTAAAGTGTTTACCATAGATATATGGTCGAAAATGGGTAATTGCCCAATGAATTGCTGCTAATTCCTGTTCTGTAGTACTTTTGTTACTTTCACCTTTTGTGAATGAACGTGATGCATATGCTAATGGGAGTTGGAGTCCGTTATGGTTTTGAGTTAAAACCGCTCCACATGCTTGTTTACTAGCATCGGTGATTATGCAAAATTCTTTCTGAAAATCTGGGTACTGTAACAGAGTGAGTTCCATAAGTTTATCTTTTAAATATGGGAATGCATTTTGACATTCAGTTGACCACTCAAAGGGGACATTCTTTTTACATAATCTAGTTATGTGCCGGGAATAGTCGGCGAAGTTTTTAATAAAACGTCTATAATAATTGCAAAATGCAATAAATCGTCTAGCGCTGTCCGCATCATGTGGGACTGGATAGTTTTTGATGACGTCATATTTCTTGTCATCTGGCAAGATTCCTTTATCTGTGCATTTATGACCAAGAAAGGTCACTTCATGCATAAAAAATGAACATTTTTGTGGATGTAATTTTAGGTTGTGTTTCCTACATATCTCAAAAATATCTGTTAAGTTTTTAAGAATATGTTTTTCGGAACAACCCATGACTATTAGATCGTCCATATACAGGAAGGCTTGCGAAGCTTCAAGTCCAGAGAATGCTATAGTCATCATTCTTTGAAATGAATTCGGCGCTATTTTTAAACCAAATGGTAGTCGCGTGAAGCGATATGAGCCATTGCTCGTTGAAAAAGACGTTATATTTCGCGAACTTTCTTCTAGTTCGATTTGATGAAAACCTGACATTAAGTCAAGGCATGAGAAATACTTTGCTCTACCTAGTTGATCCAAAATGTCATCAATTCTAGGTAGTGGAAATTTGTCGGCCAGGAGTTTTTTGTTTATTTGACGATAGTCAACTACTAATCGCCATTTCTTTTGTTCTGAACCCGGAAGGGCTTTCTTTGGGACAAGTAGAAGTGGGCTGTTGTATTCTGATACGGATGGTTCGACAATATTGTCGTTGATTAATTTTCCTACTTGTTTTTTAATTTCCTCAACTTGGCTATGCGGACTTCGATAGTTCTTTATATATAGGTTATATATGAGGTTCGTCATCCCTCAATCTCAATTTCTGTTTATAAAAATTATTTGTTGTGATTGATTCGGTTTCAAGCCCGAATACGTCACTAAAATTGGTACATAGTTTAGTTAATTGCTTCTTGAATTGTACTGGGAAATGTTTGCTTAATTCAGCTATGACAGTTTTTTCTCCGATTTTTTGAGTTGTTTGAATTACCTTGTAATTCGAAAGTGGTTCATATTGTATGTTATTTATATGTACTAATTGGTTGGTACTGGTTGTATTCAGCAATCGGACAAATGTATTATTTTTTGAAGTTATTGTATTTGCTACATAAATACCAGGTTGAATTTCCTGGTTTGGGATCAATATGGTTTCTATATCGGACGTTAATTCTATTTTTCTGACAACTTGTGATCTTGCTGGTAGAAGAATTGTATTGTTACCAGAACTGTATGTTATTGGAACATAAATTTTAATTTTTATATTATTTGGTCGTATTATTAACCAATCCTCTGCAGGTTTTAAGTCTATTAGGCAGTTTAGCTCTTTTATGAAATCAATGCCTATTATTCCATCACACGGAATTGCAAAATTTTGATTAACTAAATGGAAATTGTGTGGAATTATGTACTTATCCGTCTGTAGCTCTATTAGGGTAAGGCCTTGGGATGTGTAGCATACAACGTACAGGGTCGAGGAGCTGATGATAAGTAAACGGGAGTAGGAAGTACGCGCTGGCTTCGGCTTTTGTCTCTGGTCGGCGGGGTGTGGGCATGGAGGAAATTTTACTACCCATTTATAGCTCTGGCAAATGGTCGAGATAAGAATTTATAAAAAAAATCGCGTACGAGTAGGGAAAGGATACTAGGAAACGGGATACAGGGGGGTCAAAGGGACAGATCAGCAGGTACACGTAAACGAAGAAGATCACCGGTCAGATCTTTGTCGGCTGCGGTATCGCCCATTGGCGAGAACGCCCACCCTACCATGATCCTTCAGGGCCACCTATTAATCGTCAGGATCCCTCCAACAAAGACGGCGGTGGGTCACATCTCCGTCTTTCGAGGTTGCATGGTTCCGATATAATCTACTTAGCCACGGTTCATTTCCAAAACTACTTTATTTAAACAATCCATAATTCTTCATTTAAATTCCTATAAAACCTAACGCTAATAGAACCTAGTCCCTAGTATAAGCCTGCTATTCGGTATCGTCTTACATTTATAGGGTTTTACTAGTATCAAGAGTATCATAGGGGCGAGGTAGGGTATAAGGTTCTTAAATCTATAAAAATGATTAGTAGTATGTATATATAGATGCAAGAAATAGGTTGCGTGTTCATCATAGGAACAAGGAAACGTCATATGTCATTACGGTAACTTGGTCAGTGCCAAAACCAGACAAAAATCGGGTATATGGACAGTCGTTTAAAGGCATGAGTAATACGTGTATAAAACCGTGATCATGGTTGAAGACCAACGAATAGTTACCGCACATTCATTCTTTTCAGATGGCTTACTTGTTTTTTTTTTCTTTCTTATAATCACTTACGAAACGATTAATAACTTTGACTCCCACGCAGAAAGATCTTTCGTTGTGTGTTGGATGAGGTGATTTGATGGGTGGATGAGTATGATGATGTGTGTGATTGTGATGAGTATCTGCATAGATGATGAGATGAATGCGTGGCAACCAAAATCAAAAACTGTAAAAATAATCGGTATTAATACACTACTCATTTGTTCAAGTTCGACTTAGCCCATGGACAGGAATTCCCTTTTTGTTTATACCGTATTTAATTGGCTTTTGCACATTTTTGCCGTATAAAAAGAACATTGTTAAACAGAAAGCGGATAACAAAACAGGGTTTCGCATATCGGGTCTAATTTCGAAAGAAAGATAGAAAATATAACTAAATCCGATGCGGGTTCGATGCTTCCCGGCTGGAGACCGAGTTCCTACTCGAGGTCTGAAGGTGGCACACGATTGTAACGGGCGCAGGTAACATCAGCTGCTTCCGATGCCAGGGGTCAATGACCGCGGTCCATCTGCGGCGTGAGGTTAGGTACACTCGCACACTGGATTGCTCGTGGGGGGGACTGGTTTATTTGAAGAGTCACTCAGCTCATCCCCATGGGTCGAACTTGTCCAGGCGAAGATTGCAGAGCACACCGATCGGGTTTACTTGAGGAGCAAGTCCATGCCCTCGGCTACCGAACGGTGGTACGGGCACGTGGCCAAGAGGTCTCCGGGAATAACCAATCCGTATCTTCTAGACCAGCGTTTCAATACGTAGATACTAGTGGTGCTAATCCTACACGGAAAGAACAGAACATTTTTCAACGGGTCGCTGCAGCTGGGTGGATAATTACCTCAACAGAATTGCACCACTGTTTCGAAAAATGTTGATACACTGGGGGCGCTCGTTTCCAAATGGTCGAACGGCTGCCCCAGTATTGGCGATTTATAACTGGCGCGTCCACTCAAATTCAATGATCACTTTGAGCCGCACTTGGCACTTGCACTAGGCTTAGACTTTGGGCTTGACCTTGTTTAGAGAACTGGGTCAGCTCAAGCAGACTTCTTTTTTCACTGCCGGTCACTCTGACGGCCACGAGGTAAAAAAGACAGAGGCTGGGACTACTAGGTACAGCAACCCACGTTTTTTCCACACCTTCTATGGTCTTTTTCTGTTATACAGAATCCAGCCACAGCAATGTTTAATGAAATATAGTGCAAAGCAGAAAAATTGCATATCTTAGTGTTGCCACTTGGTCGCAAAACAGCTGATACTCTATGTATGGTTAAAGCTCACAAGCTCTGCAACTCGAATTTTTTTTCTCTGCCTAGTTTTAGGCTGTAATTTTGGGAGTTAGCCGTTCATAATTCAAATAAAAGGCACGACAAGCGTCGAATATTACACCCCCCCGCTGAAATCACACTTTGGGGTCTTGCTAACCAAAGCGTGATCCACACTTGGAGTGCTTGATACGATTTATTGTTTAATATCTTTTGCGTGATATTTACCTATAAAGCGACCCTGGAAATCTTCCAGCTCATAGTAGCTGTTCCCGAGTCTTTTCTTAATGCGGGCTTTCCGAAACGTAGGTGCCAGTTTCGCATTAAAGCCTTTCACAAAACTACTCTGATCAAAATTTCGTCTATAAACTTCTTGACCCACTTGAAAGTTTACTTCTCGGCTTCGAAGATTATAGATATTTTCGTTTCGAACATGCTGCTGTTTCATTGCTTCTGCAGCGGTCTTGCGAATTAGCTCGAAGGAATCGTCGCGATCAAATACCACAGTTCGGTCCTACAACATACTGAGGTTTCGTAGGAGTTGATAAGTGGAACCGCCAGTAATCATGTTTTGGCCAAAAGCAACACGATATGGGCTACTTTTGACGGCTGCATGCACACTGGACCGTAACGCACAAGTAATGAAGCTAATCTGCTCATCCCAATTGGATTGATCGGGCTTAATGTACGCTTTGATAGCAGCGAGTACTGAGCGATTTACCCGCTCTGAGGCATTGGTTTGGGGAGCGTAGGCGGCGGTGTACGAATGTCGAATTTGGTATTTCGCTAACAGATCATTAAACTTGTGTGACTTGAATTGAACACCGTTATCTGACACTATCACTTCCGGGACTCCAAAGCAATGAAACAGGTCTTCCTCCATGAACCTAATTACGGCATCCGCCGTAAATTTCTTTACCACTTTTAGGAAAGGAAATTTAGAAAAATGATCGAGTACTACAAAAATGCCTATATTTCCAGATCGACTTCGGGGGTACGGACCTAGAAAATCGACGTAAAGTTTCTGAAATAGCCGAAAGGTCTCTCCTGCTTTGCCCATTGGAGGACGTAGAGGACGATTGGGGTGCTTACAACATTTGCACACTTCGCAATTGTTGATAAAAGCTTTTACATCGCCCGCTAAATTTGGCCAATAATAGAAGCGTCGAACTCGTTCTAGCGTCTTATTGATCCCACTGTGAGAAGCTAAGGGATGTTCGTGGCCTTGTTTAAGCACTTCTGTCACCAGAGCTCTGGGAACCCACAGTTTCCAGCACATGTCGTCACTAATTTGCTCACCAGTGGCGTGTTCAGCTCGACGATACAGAAGGTTATCCATTACTTTTACATCCGGTAAACGATCTGGATTAGCTTGAATTTTCGCAATGAGTTCCTGATAGTCAGTGGATTTAAACGCTTCCGATTGAAGGTCCACTAGGCTATCAATGCCAATATACGATAAGTCTTCGGTATGCACTCGTGATAAGGCATCCGGAACGATGTTCTGACTACCCTTTCTATGAAAAATCTTAAAGGTGAAGCCTTGCAGTTTCAGTGCCCATCGAGCTAGTCTCGAGTTTAGGTCAGCCTGTGACATCAGCCATTTTAATGAGGCATGATCGGTAATAATGGAAAACTGATGCCCTTCTACATACGCTCTAAACTTCTTGACGCACATGACCGCGGCCAAACACTCTTTTTCGGTTACGGAATAATTACGTTGACATTGGTTCAATTTGCGTGACATAAAAGCGATGGGTACCTCGTTGCCATCTTCATCTGATTGCATCAGGACACCACCCACTCCTGTGTGACTCGCATCACAATGGATTGAAAAAGGAATGGTAAAATCGGGACTGTGCAACACAGGAGCGTTACACATCTGTGATTTTAAGGAATCGAACGCGTTCTGTGCTTCATCGGTCCATTCAACTTTTCGCTTGCTCTTAAGTGTATCTGAGATTGGCGCTGCGATACCCGCATAATTTTTTATGAATTTGTGGTACCAACCAGTGAGACCTAAGAACCTGCGGACTTGTTTCACGGATTGGGGGACCGGAAACTCTTGAATCGCTTGGACCTTCTCAACATCTGTCTGGATCGTTCCGTTGCCTATAATATGGCCTAGGTATTTGATCTCCTTTAGGCAAAATTTGGACTTCTCCACGTTTATGGTCAGACCAGCTTCGCGTAATCGAGCAGACAGGACATTGAGGACTTGAATATGCTGCTCAAAGGATTCAGAGATCACCAACAAATCGTCTAGATAAATAAATATCTCATTTCGTAGAGATGGCGGTATCACTTTATCCATCAACTTGGACATCGTTTGGGGTGCATTACACAACCCAAAGGGCATGACCGTGTACTGATACAACGGGCGCCCTGGGATGGTAAACGCCGTTTTTTCACGAGCGCTTACTTCCAGCGGAATTTGCCAATAGGCATCCTTCAAATCGATGCTTGAAATGAACTCAGCTCGAGGAAGCCGACTGAGAATGCCATCGATCAATGGCATGGGATAAGCGTTCTTAACAGTGACTTCGTTCAGTTTCCGACTGTCGATACATAATCGCACCTTTCCCGGTTTACGAACGAGGACCACGGGTGACGACCATGCGCTATCTGATTCTTCGATTACTCCAAGAGCTAACATTCGGTCTACCTCTACGTACATTAGCTTTTCAACGGCTGGAGACACAGCATAATGTCGTTGCTTTATTGCCTTTGCGCTGCCCACTTCAATAGTCGTGCGACAACCAGCCCGTTTTTCCCAGACCTTGCTTCGCAAAGGAGGGAAACAAGTTAACCGTCTCTGCTAACTGAGCTTGCTGATGCTTCGACAAACACACATGTAACGTACTATCAAATGCTAAGCTTGACACCTCTGGACTGGATGATTTATTGGCTAGAAAAGCAGGTAACAAATTAAAACGAGGGGGAACGTTGTGAGTTGCTGCGGACACCGCAACTCTAAGGTTATACCCGATACTAAGTCAGTATGGCTCTCCTCCGGCAGACGCCGCTAATATTTAACGACACGACAAAGAGTGCGTGCGAGAGAGACAGAAAATCAGTCTGAGCGTGACGTCGGGCGCTGCGTAGCCAATGCAAATTGATTTGTTCCTTTTGGCTATAAAAATGATCTGATCTGATCCAGATTCAGCAATCTAATAGATATGGTCATTATCTATGATTCTGCGTTTTTAGTTTTCTCAAATCTGCAATATTGTGGATGCAACAGATTTTCGTCCTTTGTGTGGGCGGATGGGGGTGGGGCGAAATTCTGAGATATACGTTTTATAGTGACATCTTAAAGGAGTGTGTGCACCAAATTTGGTTACTCTAGCCTTAATAGTCTCTGAGATTTGTGGTTGCCTCAGATTTTCGTCCTTTGCGGGGGCGGAAGGGGGTGTGGCGAAATTTGGACATGAAACGGTCAAGGTCCGATATCACAGGAGTGTGGATACCAAATTTGGTTGCTCTGGCTTTTATAGGTTCTGAGATCCTTGAACTCATATTTTGCAATTGGCAAAACCGACCATGAAACCTGTGTGTTAGAGTGAGACAGAGCGAGAAAGAGTGAAATTGTTTTCGTGATTCTGGCTGTAATAATTATACGATCTGGTTCAGATTTTGCACTCTAGAAGATATAGTTATCTTCTACGATTCTGCGTTTTTAGTTTTCTCGTATCGTCGAAATTGTGGATGCCACAGATTTTCGCCCTTTGTGGGGGCGGAAGTGGGCGGGGCAAAGTTTTGAAATATTTTTGGAGCAGTGACATATCACAGAAGTCTGGATCCAAAACATCGTTGCTCTAGCTCTTATAGTCTTTGAGCATTAGGCGCTGAAGGGGACGGACAGACGGACAGACGGACAGACGGACGGACGGACAGACAGACAGGGCTCAATCGACTCGGCTATTGATGCTGATCAAGAATATATATACTTTATAGGGTCGGAAACGATTCCTTCTGGACGTTACACACATCCACTTTTACCACAAATCTAATATACCCCAATACTCATTTTGAGTATCGGGTATAACGAGACCAAAAGTCTATGCCTAGATATAGGTCTTGCGCCAAGGATGGGACTACAAACAATTTCAAGACTTTCTTCTGGCCTTGAAAACCCACTTCGGTGGTGACCTTGCCAATTATTGGCTGGCTCTGCCCATCCGCCGTACGTACTGCTGCTCTCACAGGCTTGATCTGGTTCGGATTCTGAACCAGGTCGGCCGCAAACTTCCCACCTATGCAACTTATGGATGCACCGGTGTCCATCAGTCCACTGAGCGTCCTTCCCAGTACGGTGACTTCCGCATAGGGTCGCCAGTCCTTAGACGTATTAACGACTGACGCCATTACGTTAGAGCGCTCGGTTTTGACAGTTTGCCGATATTGGAGCAATCGCTTTCGAGATCGAGTCGGTAATTGAATTCGGTCCTCACTTGGGGGAAAAATACAAGTGGGTGAAGGAATATCTGGGAGTTTTTTTAAGTCAGGGAATAATGGAACTGTCGAAACGTCCATTAAATGGTGTTCGTTGCTTTCGAACTGTTTGGTTTGCGTGCACCTGTCGATTGTGCACGGCTTGACGAGTTTTTTGGATCGTTGCACCTAGAGCACGACGGTTTATACGTATCCCGTTTGCCACAGCCGTAACAAAAAACGGTGCGATCACCTACACAGTCTTGATACCGATGCCCCTGACAACCACAGTTCCAACAGGAAAGGGTTAATGCAGCGATATCTAGCTGTTCTGTTTCATCGACCTCATCGCCTTCCTTGTCTGTCTGTACCACAATTTCATGCACCTGTCGTCGTATAGGATTACGCTTCGGCTCAGCGCTGCCCATAGGCTTAGCCACTGATTGCAAAAACCGTTCGCGAGTACGCACTATGTTGCGCAATTGTGCTACTGACAGAATGGGAATGTATAAAATTTCATGTTGGATATCGGCCAAGAGATTCGACTTTAGCACTTCCAACAGCGACATTTCGGACATGGGGTTGACTAGTTTGTCGGACAAGGTTACAATGGCTTCGTAAAATGTATCAAATAGTTCGTGCGGCTTCTGCTTTCGTTGCACTATTGCCGTACGAATTTCCAGATCGGTACGCCCATCTCTAAATCGAGTTTTTAAGGCTGTACTTAGCTGCGGCCAGGTCGCGGATGGTACGCTTTTATGGTAACGCCAAAACCACTCGCTCGCACTGGCTTCAAATAAATAAATGGCGTTTCTGGCCACTAGATCGAGGTTACCCTCTAAGGTCTGCTTGGTTAGCGCTTCTATCCGATATATGAAATCTTCCACCGACATGGACGAATTTCCGGAAAACCGCACCTTCCATCCTGCGATTATTTGTCCAATCCTATCTGGTCGTAGTCCCGCTATCTGTTGGGATCCCCATGGGGTTACCGAGACATTAGAATCATTAGCCTGATTTATCGGGGCACCTACGGACTCTCGAGTTGGTATTTGGAACAACTGTTCGAAGGTTTGATTTTCTCCACTAGGCTGTGAAGATCCAGCAGCTTGGTCATTCGGCGGCTGTACCGTTGGACTTGCCAAACGTTGGAATCCTATTTCCATAGTCTGAGTCATTTGAGTCATGGCTTGAGACAACAACCCGATTTGACCCATAGCATCCGTCAACGCCTGTGCCATTTGCGCCAAGCCTGGGCTTGCTTCATTCGCTGGCTCGCTACTCTGAACTGGCATGATTGGTACACCGACTTCAGTTGGACCAACGGACGGTAAATTTTCAGTATTCGCAGCTGGACCTGCTGTCACACGCTGTGATCTGGTTCTCATTCGAAGCTGAGAAGACTCTACGTTCGAGGCGGACGCCTGCGCTACGGCTAATTCCTCAGCTAAGCTAGGAGCGGATGATTGTAGGGGCTTGTTGCACGCCGGGCACACGGTCTTTTCACCTCTTCTCGTATTAAAACAAACTAAATGAAATACGTGGTTACAACTTGTTCTTAAAAGCTGTGTCCGATATTCTACCTGTCTTACGCAAATACAACAGATAATATCGGAATGGTCGTTTTGATCAATCTCGTCAAAACTCCCATCCAATGACATCCTATCCTAATTTTACTAATATATGATTTTCTTTTCTACTCTCGATTAATAGGAGGAGTGTGTCCCCCACTGACTCTGGTGATATTATTAACAATCAACAATCAGTACAATGAGTCATCGGATGAACTGGGACCGTTCGGTAGTTCTACACCACTGACGGATATCCGAGCAATCCGAAACCCTGACAAACCGATGGCCCTCTACTTATACTGTAGGTCGCAAAAACTGTAGGTCGTCCAGAACCACAATACAGTAGAGCCATTCCACCTACGTCTGTCAAACAAAAAAAAAAACGGAACAACAATAGAAAAACTGAAGAAGAAGACAAGGTTATGCTGACCCAGGAAATATACCATCTCCGATTCTATTGCCTTCGTTCGCGGGCAGGCCGTAGCTCTAAAGCCACTGACTAACCTGATCCAGGCCAAAACGGCAGACAATGATCAGCAACGGTATGGACAAGTTCATCCCCCAAACAACACGCTCCCATCTTGGTGGGTAGGCAGTAGAGCTAATCCACTTTGAAACCTAAATCCGACCGAAACATTAGAACGCGCTATTTAGCGGAGTGGCCTATCCGGCCAGATACTACAGGTTCGTTACTATGCCTAGTAATTTGATTAACCTCGAGCGCGGGGCTTTAAAGTCTTTTAGAAACTGCTACGCAATCCAGCTACTCGAAGTCAATCACCCAGACAATGCACGACCATGTATATCTGTTGGGAATTAATGGATGAAGGAATAAGTCTTGTGACACTGCATTGAGATGCAGCTCGCATTGGTGTTGATGACTTTATAAAACTTTCTTGGTCGGGGCAAGCCGAAGAAGGGCCCCACGTTGGGCGCCAAATTTACAAATTCTTTAAGAAAACCTGCCATAAAATCGTGACAGACTTTTCGAACTAATTGCCATTTAAAATTTGTCTTTACCTGTAGCATACAACGTACAGGGTCGAGGAGCTGATGATAAGTAAACGGGAGTAGGAAGTACGCGCTGGCTTCGGCTTTTGTCTCTGGTCGGCGGGGTGTGGGCATGGAGGAAATTTTACTACCCATTTATAGCTCTGGCAAATGGTCGAGATAAGAATTTATAAAAAAAATCGCGTACGAGTAGGGAAAGGATACTAGGAAACGGGATACAGGGGGGTCAAAGGGACAGATCAGCAGGTACACGTAAACGAAGAAGATCACCGGTCAGATCTTTGTCGGCTGCGGTATCGCCCATTGGCGAGAACGCCCACCCTACCATGATCCTTCAGGGCCACCTATTAATCGTCAGGATCCCTCCAACAAAGACGGCGGTGGGTCACATCTCCGTCTTTCGAGGATGCATGGTTCCGATATAATCTACTTAGCCACGGTTCATTTCCAAAACTACTTTATTTAAACAATCCATAATTCTTCATTTAAACTTCCTATCAAACCTAACGCTAATAGAACCTAGTCCCTAGTATAAGCCTGCTATTCGGTATCGTCTTAGCATTTATAGGGTATTACTAGTATCAAGAGTATCATAGGGGCGAGGTAGGGTATAAGGTTCTTAAATCTATAAAAATGATTAGTAGTATGTATATATAGATGCAAGAAATAGGTTGCGTGTTCATCATAGGAACAAGGAAACGTCATATGTCATTACGGTAACTTGGTCAGTGCCAAAACCAGACAAAAATCGGGTATATGGACAGTCGTTTAAAGGCATGAGTAATACGTGTATAAAACCGATGATCATGGTTGAAGACCAACGAATAGTTACCGCACATTCATTCTTTTCAGATGGCTTACTTGTTTTTTTTTTCTTTCTTATAATCACTTACGAAACGATTAATAACTTTGACTCCCACGCAGAAAGATCTTTCGTTGTGTGTTGGATGAGGTGATTTGATGGGTGGATGAGTATGATGATGTGTGTGATTGTGATGAGTATCTGCATAGATGATGAGATGAATGCGTGGCAACCAAAATCAAAAACTGTAAAAATAATCGGTATTAATACACTACTCATTTGTTCAAGTTCGACTTAGCCCATGGACAGGAATTCCCTTTTTGTTTATACCGTATTTAATTGGCCTTTGCACATTTTTGCCGTATAAAAAGAACATTGTTAAACAGAAAGCGGATAACAAAACAGGGTTTCGCATATCGGGTCTAATTTCGAAAGAAAGATAGAAAATATAACTAAATCCGATGCGGGTTCGATGCGTCCCGGCTGGAGACCGAGTTCCTACTCGAGGTCTGAAGGTGGCACACGATTGTAACGGGCGCAGGTAACATCAGCTGCTTCCGATGCCAGGGGGCAATGACCGCGGTCCATCTGCGGCGTGAGGTTAGGTACACTCTCACACTGGATTGCTCGTGGGGGGGACTGGTTTATTTGAAGAGTCACTCAGCTCATCCCCATGGGTCGAACTTGTCCAGGCGAAGATTGCAGAGCACACCGATCGGGTTTACTTGAGGAGCAAGTCCATGCCCTCGGCTACCGAACGGTGGTACGGGCACGTGGCCAAGAGGTCTCCGGGAATAACCAATCCGTATCTTCTAGACCAGCGTTTCAATACGTAGATACTAGTGGTGCTAATCCTACACGGAAAGAACAGAACATTTTTCAACGGGTCGCTGCAGCTGGGTGGATAATTACCTCAACAGAATTGCACCACTGTTTCGAAAAATGTTGATACACTGGGGGCGCTCGTTTCCAAATGGTCGAACGGCTGCCCCAGTATTGGCGATTTATAACTGGCGCGTCCACTCAAATTCAATGATCACTTTGAGCCGCACTTGGCACTTGCACTAGGCTTAGACTTTGGGCTTGACCTTGTTTAGAGAACTGGGTCAGCTCAAGCAGACTTCTTTTTTCACTGCCGGTCACTCTGACGGCCACGAGGTAAAAAAGACAGAGGCTGGGACTACTAGGTACAGCAACCCACGTTTTTTCCACACCTTCTATGGTCTTTTTCTGTTATACAGAATCCAGCCACAGCAATGTTTAATGAAATATAGTGCAAAGCAGAAAAATTGCATATCTTAGTGTTGCCACTTGGTCGCAAAACAGCTGATACTCTATGTATGGTTAAAGCTCACAAGCTCTGCAACTCGAATTTTTTTTCTCTGCCTAGTTTTAGGCTGTAATTTTGGGAGTTAGCCGTTCATAATTCAAATAAAAGGCACGACAAGCGTCGAATATTACAGATGTTATTATACCTTCCCCTATTCCTTGAATATCTATTTTATTTTTTGTTTGAATGTCGTTAAAGACATCTGAATTTTCTTTTAATAATGATATATTGGCACCTGTATCTATAAGGAATGTAAGTTGTTTTCCTGTTTTAGAATTGAGGAATGCCACGAATATATTGAGATTGAGGTTGATTGTGTGAACCGCTGGATTTTTTAATTTAGTGTATCTAAAGGATCTTGGGAGTTTCCCGAAGCTGTCTGGGTAACACGAACATTGTTCTGTAGTGTGTTTCCATTGCTATTGTATCTTTGGTTGTTATAGGTTCCACCGTTATTACGGTTATTTCCCCTATAGCCAACACGACCTCTATTGTTATTATAACTATTGTTGTTGTAAATATGGTTGTGGTTGTAACCACGACCATTTCCTCCACCACGATAGTTACCTCGAAAGTTACTACCGCGGTAGACTTGTCCTTGTCTGGTGTACAATATTGAACTTGCGCTACCAGTCATCTCTGTACTACACTGTATATATTTTGCTACGGCATCATTCATTGTTGGGAATGTGCCTGCTTCTAGTATTGTTTTGAGTCTGCCGTGCTCGCAATTTTTAACCATTGTACTAATGGCCTCTTTGCAGCTGAACTTATCGGCGTGTTCCGCTGGCAAACCCTCATCAATGTATGATGCTTCTAGAAGTTTTCTCATATCATCAATCTCTGTTGTGAATTGGGCGGCTGTTTTGCCTTTTTGGCATACTTTTGCCATTTTAGCCTTTATAACATCTGATGACTCTCCGACAATAGTGTCTTGCAATTTCTTTATTATTGCGCTAATGGTGGTTTCATCTTGTATTTTATACAATGTAGTTCCTATTACTTTTGATTTAATTACTTCTATAGCTAAATTTTCGTATGGTCCTTTCGTTAGATCGACCAATTTGACTGCCGTAATGAATCTTTGTAAATGGAGTTTCTGTCCATTAAATTCCGGAATGGCGTGCGAAATATCTTTGATATATGGGCCATTGGGCAATTGTTTCGTCTGCCATTGTGGTTGGTTCTTGCCCAACCACGCTGTTTGCTGAACTAGTCGACGGTTTGTCGTCGTTCACCGGATGGTTCGATCTATTTGATCGAGAATCGTCTTCCGATATAATGATAATATTTTTTACATTCGGGGGCCTGGGACTTATTGGCCTTGATTCCGATTCTACAGCTGATATATGTCTCAGCTGTGTTTAGAAGATTTGGGATGTGTATGTCTAGATTGAATTTTTCTTTAACGAATACTAATCGTTCCCTTAGACGTTTGAAGACGTCTGTAGATTGAAACCAATGTATATCAGTAAGTCTTTGTCTGTTTTCTAGAAAAAGCTCTCTGACCTCATTATATATGTTTACCAAATTAGTTGTATGTTTAATGACCGTACTATTTTGTGTAGGTCTGTTCTGCGTTAAGCATTTGTATGACTTATCGAATTCTGCTCTTAGAGTGCAAACTTTAGCGCAGATCGTAAGCCAGTCCATATGTGTTTTTTAATGTTGTCCATTCCGATTGGGAGACAATCTAACATTAGCAATCACAATTCTTCCTAAAATTTCATTTTCTATTATTTGGCTGTTTACGAGGATGCCGGGTATGGTTGATAATACGATACCCTTTTGTGTGGCATCACAATGAATTAGTGGTGAAAAAGGTAAATTATATTCGTTCATATATGAGTATTCGAACTCTTATATGCTAATTGGATTGGGGAATGCGGCTAAGATTGCTTTAGCTCTATATTCGAAATTTTCATTCCTATCGTGGGTAGCCCTAATGGCTGCTGCTGTTCTACGAGACATTTTATTTTGTCTTTGTAACAATGTATTAAAGGCGGGAATTCTACCTGAAGTGTACCCATGTACATGTATTCGAGCTCTATTATGCTCCTAGGGGTCGTTGAGACCAATTTTTTTTTTTTTTTTTAAACTCTATCTAAATTGTTTGCCCTACTCATATATCTCTTTTTAATTATCTTATTATGTTTTACATACAATGTTAAAAGGAATTGTAAAACAGTGACAATGGTTAAAATCAGAAGTAATAACCAGAGTGCATTGAGATCATCCCTGTGGTCTATTATTTTGACATTATTGACCACATTGGCCGTATTGTCTTTGGTCTGACTATCGTCAGAACCGAACCAACCCATGGTGATGATTTTCTCTCAAAAATTGGTTTCTACAATGTTGGAGTTTTTATTTTTATTTGTTTTTTTTTTTAATTATTTGCTATTCATTTATGCTTTTCAATAATTTTTTTTTTTCCATGGACACACATATCTATATATCACATGGTTTTAGTAATAGCCTAACAGAGGTTAGTATTTTCAAGTTGCACTTTAAGGGTGCTTCAACTCGAGATAGAAAATTATAATTATTGGCAATATGAGGCATGGCATTTCTGCAGCTCAATTGCGTTACTTCGCTCTTTTATTGGCGAAGTTGTTTATTGATTTCCTTGATGCGCTCTTGGCAGCGCTGTCGGTCCTCTTCATTTGTATATGTTTTTTCCAGGTCCCGCTCCAGACGTCGTTGTTGAAGCAGCCGTTTGATCCGGCCGCCCCTCTTTGTTTTCTTCCTGGGGCGTTTTTCTTGTCTTGCCCTGTACTCAGCTATTGTGAGTGGGCGTGGTCCATCGTTTGGATACACTTCTAAGGCCTCTTGTAGGCTGAGTGCGTCCCTTTGCTCGGTAGGAGCAGCGTCGGCGAAGTCTGGTGCATTTTCTGCTGCTGGAGTGTTTGTGTTACTGTCCATCGACGGTGCAAGGGGCGATCCTATGCCACTCGCACTTATATTATTGGTCCTTGCTGGGTCTGGTGGGGGCCGGTGCAGGTCTTCGCACAGGTTTTTATATTGCGTGTACGCTCTTTGTAGCGCGGGCTGTTAAATCTCCTTGGGTATTATATATTCCTGGCCGCATTGTAGTCCCCAAAGTTAAGGGTATAAATTATAATGCAACATGGGTTTGTGCGTAATATCGTCGGCAGTCGTGCATGGGTCTGGCGAAACGGCTGGTTTGGCTTTCTGCTGGGTTTTTTTCTTGGCACTGGCACTGGGGACAACACTATTTCAATAGTTTTTCCAATTCATCAATTTTCTTTTGACTTGGTCCGATTTTTTTTTTTTAAACAAAATCACATATTATTATATTTTTTTTCGGCCATTCTTTGTCTTTATTATTTTTGACACTTTTTTGAAAAAATTTTTCTCCTTTTTTTTCAATCCTTAGATTGATCCATCGCGTAGGACATATATGGTCCTGTCACGGTCGCCATGTAAATCGATGTGTGAGGACCCATACTGGGAGCCTCACATAGTAACAAGAGTTAAGTGATTAATAATAAGACAACCTGAAAATATAGTAAGTCGCAATGGAGCGAGATTTGTATTAGTCACAATCATATGCTATGGTAGTAAATAAGCTAGTTAAGTTTTGCATAGCCGAAATCCCGCCAAACGGCCAGCTCACACGGAACAACCGCAAAGAAGACAGCGAGGAGAGAGAGCCATGCTCAGCCGGCAGCAGAGCGGATCTCTTTCGAGAAAGTCCCGTTGGCCCGAGCGCTAGGCGTGGGGAGAACGTCGAGCGACCGTGGCGAGAGAAGGAGTCGATTTTTGGCAGCGAGCGAAGACGGAACGTCGCGGACAGTGAAGAGATAAAGAAAAAGTGTTGAACGGCCGCGCGCCAGAGAGGAAAGGAAAAGCATGGACGAGCTGCAGGAACACAGGCGCCGGATCCGCGGGTGAGCTGGCCGATGGCCAAGGTAGTAGTAGGAGTAGAAGGGAGTGCAAGGGGAATCAATCCAATAAAACTTCGATCATATAATTAAGAACTCTTTGGCTCCCATTTGTTTTCTCTGGTCGGACCACCGACTGTGGTCATCTCTCCACCCCCTCCCCTTCCGTTTTCCTGACTGTTTTCGGTCACTACGCTCCCGCTCTGACTCTGGCAACAGGGTTTTACCCTGCCAGAGTGAGAAGTGGTACGCGTTTCGACAGAGGCGCCCCCCCCCCCCCCCCTTATCCTTTTCCTTCACCTCCCCGGACCCGTGGCCCACCTCGACCTTGGCAACAGGGGTTTTACCCTGCTGAAGTCGGGGAGTGCAGCGTCTCGGGTGAGTTTCGCGCCGCCCGGCCCAACGCCCGCTTTCCCCCCCCCCCTAATTTCTCCCGAAGGCCCCGTCGTTGACGGCGGCTCGGCGATCCCTGCGCCAACGACCCGCCTCCCCCCCCCCCCCCCCCAGTCTCAACGTCTCAGCAACTTACAAATAAACTGTAGGTGACCCTGGGCAGACTGAGACTGACCCCAGCCTAGGATCACTACTTTACAGATGTTCAATCCGTTTTTCTGGATCGTTGGGGCTCAACCCTCCGATCTCTTTTATTGTCGTTTATGTTCTCAATTTTACAATTGTGTTTTGGGCTTTTGTAAGCCAAAAGCCGCGGAGCTGCGCTGCCAGTGACGCCGGCAGCGGAGCGGCAGAACTATGTGTTCTTATCTCTTATATGTTAGTATGTATATGTGTGAATATGCTCAGCGCTGTTGTCAGCGAGAGCGCGAGGGAAGATATATGTGTGTATGCATGTATATTAGTGCCGTCAAGTCATGGGAACATGCTGACGCTGCACTTGGGTCGCTCGAGGCATTCTTGAGTGAATCGTAATACGATCACCCAGAATGTCTGGGACTTTATTGTTACGTAAACACTGAAACAAAGTGTTACAGTGTGTATTCTTTAAGTACCGTCGGTACAGTGGGTATTCGTAATAATGAATACTTTACTTTACTTTAATATGAGCATACTACACCACGCCCTCTGACTGGTTCCGGGACTGCATGCAGGCCGAGGGGTACACGGTCCGGTATAATCGGGCGGTCACTGATCGATTCGATCGCAGCCGTCAATACAACCTCTTCGAGGCTGAGATCGCCCCCAAACCGGACCGTGGCCAATACGATGTGTTGAAGCTGAGACGCCTGGGTGGGAGGCCCGTCACGGTTGAGAGACTTGGAGTCTCCCGTGACCCTGCCCAGTGCCATCGATGTCAGGTGTTTGGCCACACCCGCGCATATTGTAGACGAGCTGCTGTCTGCATGAAATGCGCGGGCGGGCACCTGACGACGGAGTGCAGCAAGCCAAGGGCCGTCAATCCTAAATGCGCCAACTGCCAGGGCCAGCACATCAGCGCCTACAAGGGCTGCAGCGCCTACAAGGCAGCCAGGCAGCGGCTCCTGGCCCACAGGGTCGCCTGGGAGGAGGAGCGTCGCAGACAGCAGCCACAACCAAGCCAACAGCAACACCAGCCAATACAACGTCGCCAGCAGTAGCCACATCTACAGCCATTCCAAAATCGGCAGCAGCAACGCCAACACCAACCGGATCGGCAGCAGCATCGGTATGGCGACCAACATCCCCAGCCATCGACCAGGGGGCGCCAACACCAGAGGGTCCAGCCGATGCAGCCGATCGCGAATGATGCTCCGACGCCACGCCAACACCAGCAGCAGCAGCGGCCAGCAGCTCAGTGCGATGGCAGCTGCGCCCATAAACTGAAAAGAGATGCCAGAAGAATTAGAGAGCTGGAAGGAAAACTGGAAGCAATTTTGACGAAACTGACAAACCTGCTGCAGGCAAGGGACGAGAGCACGGGAGGAGTGCCGCCACTACAGACAACAACAGCAGCAGCAGCATCCACACAGCCATCACCAAGACCAGCACCAAATACGCACCATGACGCCGCAGCCATATCGGACTCCGAATCCGATATGGACTGCGAAGCAATTGACGACGATGATGACGACGAATGGACCGACCACGATCCATTCGACGCGCTGGATGGCCTGGGCGAAATATGGAGGGCACAAATCGCCAGCGCACGCGAAAGCATGCGATCAGGCGGTGCCCATTGATGTGCCAAATCGCCGACCCAGAGACAGCCACTGCAACGAAGAAAAGGACGTCAATACAGACAACAACGAAAAACGGCCAAAACACATGAAATCTACACTTACCTGCCAATCACCAGACAGAGCTGACCATCAAGAAGCTGCCTCGCCATCAACACTGACAAATTCCTCCCAAATGGGCGGAATATGAGGCCCCTTTTGATGACGCTGCCACCACACCATCACAATGACGTCACGCAAATACCTGCTCACAGCTGCCATTCCAAACGACGATGCAGATGCTGACGCCTGTTGCCGCTCCACTGGGTCGCACCCGTCTCTCATGCCAATTATGTGAGGGCGGGATGGCCTGGTGTTGCGCCGCCAGACGCCAGCAAATCCTGCAAAAGAAGGAGGACCTGCAAACGTCTTCACGCCAACACCAACCAGACAAGGGTCGCCAGCAACAACATCCAAACGCCGAAAGTACCTGCAAATAAACACAAATCAAAACCAAAGCCAAAGCAAACACCACATCTGGATGGCCGGACCAGCAGCCATTCAAAACGCCATTAAAAACCGACGATGAACGTGGCCGAGGAGGCCAGGCCAATCCACCTGACAGCGCATCCTGGTGGCCGGACCAGCAGCCACTTGGATGCGGCCAATCAACATTACAATCGACAACGCATCCTGGTGGCCGGACCAGCAGCCACTCGGATGCGGCCAATAACACGACTCGTTGGCATCACACTTCGATGCCAACGCCAACACACTGGACAATGCATCTCGGGTGGCCGGACCAGTGGCACTCGGTCTGCTGCTCCAAACCAACAGACAGATGCAACGTGGGCGGCCTAGAGCCGCTCGCCATCTCCAACTTTGCCCACGATGCACGCCAACACCATCAATCCAGCCAGCCAATAAACAACACACAGGGGGACAACAGAGCCGGCCGGTATACAGCGTAATGTTCGCATTGCGTTTGTTATGCCCGCCGGTGCTCCGTTGTTGTTTGTCCTCCTGTTAGAAATAAAATAAATTGTAATTAATATGTTTATATGTGTGTAAATGTATGTCAATTATCGTTTATTTACCTTGTCTGCATCAATGTTTTTGTTGTAGATGTCAATCCTGTTGTTTCTGTAGTTTTTGCATGTCCGTAGATAGTTTTGTCCATAGTTTTAGCTAGATTACTTGCCTGTGATATTAGAAATAAGTTTTTGTAAATTAATGTAGTTTTTCTGTAGTTAATTGTATATTTTTAGTAGTTTTCTGACTAGTTTTATTACCTTTTCCTCTTCTTCCCCACCTATCTGCCATTACCATATTTCCTCTTGACATGTGGTATCACCAAAAATACCACGCAAATACCAGACCATTGACCGATAACACACAAAAAGCCAATTCAAATTCAAAATGCATTTCTCAATGCCCAGTGTGTTATCGGTCGCCAACTTCGGCAATATATGCACAGCCAATTCCACACCCCACAAGATGCTATGCGGTCGTCTCCTCGGAGCTACTCGCGCTCGGATCGTAAGATCCGGAAGTTTAAAGTATCCGGGCGGTTATACGGGAGCAGGCATTTATCCCCTTCCCATCCCATCCCATCCTTGACAACAGAGCAGCCACTACAAAAAGCACAGAGAAACATTAGACATGAGCCATTTGCCAACAACAACACACACACAGCCACTAATGCAAACAGCCATTACAAATTCCATTGCCTACTTGTCGGTGCTGCTGCCCTCGGACCACTTTCATCTCACTCAATGTTTTGGGGTGAGTGAAAGTGGAACCGGGGGTGAGAGCACCGGTAAATGACGATCGGCGATCGGACCCTTTCGAGTGGAGAGTATGGGAGTCGGCGGACATGTGAGAGTTCCACCATTAACCTCGTCCAGGCCACTCTCATCTCGTCCGCCCGCTCGAGAGGTCGCGATCGTCGGACGTGCCATCACCGTTTTTCGTGTCGTTTTGCCGTGTCATTGCCATTTCCGTTGTCTTGCTGTTGTGCCCTGTTTTATAAGAGACTTTTTAATAGGGGAAAAGAGCAACAAACAGACAGCAAATCGCCAACACACAATCGCCACAGCGACGGCGGCAGAGCGGCCCGCAGAGGCGCACTAGCAGCAGCAGCAGCAGCCAAATACACCAACACCAACACCGCCAATAGCAGTAGCAGCAGCAGCAGAGCCCTCGGCGCAAGCGCCAACACCAACACAAACGCCCCAGCCAATGCAGAGCGCCGACGCCACAGTCACCCAGTGAGTGAGTACCCAGCCATTCCCATGGCCGACATATCCACGGCCACAGCCACTCCCCCCTCGAGCCCCATCAAAACAGCAGCGCCAATACAAAAAATACCAACTGCAAGTCCCGCAACCCCGCCAAATTCCAAAAACCCGCCAAACAAAAAGGGAAAGGCCGATAGGACGCCGCTCTCGCTGCCGCTTTTCCCGCCTCTCACGCTCTCGAACATTCAAAACCGTTCGAGAGAGCGCCAAAACGGCCAACGGGCAGCCACACACACACACACGAACGGATCGAACCTGTTGCGTGTCGAACTTGGTTCGAGTTCGAGCAACGGGTCGATCCAAGCCATAGCCCAGCCAGCACCTACACAAAGACAAACAGCAACAACTACACAACCACAACCAATCCCACCAACACCGAAACGACGCCGCGCCCTCATCGACAGTGGGAGTGACGATGAGGATGAGGCTGAGAGGAAGCAGGCCAGACGACGGGGCCGCCATCACCACCATCACCAGCAGCGACCGCCAATCAAGAGGCCTATTAAAAAGAGGCAAACCATGGAGGAGCTGGAGGCCATTGTCCAGGAGCAGCTGAGGCAGCACGAGCTGCGGCAGCAACAGCAAAAGCAACAGAAACGGACAACAAAAACCGCCAACACCAACACAGTTGCCGCTCCTGCCCCTCTGCCGCAATCTGTACAGCCAACACATGCCCCTGCCTCTGCCTCTGCCACTACTAATACTAATACTGACAATATCAATGCAAATAATGACGCCAACGCAATTACAAAGACAAACACCAACACCGTCACCGCCAGTCAAAAAAAACGGAGAAGAATCCGCAGGAAGGCCAAATGAGGGACGCCGTAGCTCGCAAGGGACCGGAGGACGCCCCAAAGGATCGAGAGGTGGGGTGGGTGAAGGTCGTAGCCAGGCAAAGGCCAAAGCCAAAGCAGCAGCAACGACCAAGACCGCCACGCAGCGATGCAATAGTCATCGCCGCCACCAGCACTGTCTCATATGCAGACATCCTAAGGAAGGTCAAGACAGAGCCAAGTCTTAAAAAGCTAGGGCAATCGGTGCAAGGGGTGCGACGCACAGCAAAAGGAGAGCTGTTGCTGATGCTGGAAAAATCGGCGGACCCGAGAACCCAAGAGATGCAGGCAGCAGTCAAGGAAGCGCTAGGAAGCACGGTTGAAGTAAGGAGTCTTACCGAAACTGTCATCTTGGAGGTAAGGGACATAGACGAAGTGTCCACCCAAGAGGAAGTCCTAGCGGAACTCAAAGCGCAGGCAGGGGTGGAAATATGCGAGGCCGCAGCCATCTCCATCAGACCAGCCTATAGGAGCACGCAGACCCTGACCCTGAAAGTTCCACCGGCTATAGCAAAGCCCCTCCTGGAGAAAGGAAGAACCATAAGGGAGCACCGTATTGATGTAGCAGTCATAAGCGAGCAATACCGGAATCACAACTCGGGAGAGTGGATTGCTGACTCGAGCAAGAAGGCAGCGATATGGAGCTGTGCGAGTCCCACACAGCAACTACTGCAAACATACGTCGGAGACGGATTCGCCAGAGCCCGGATAAATGGAGTGCACATATATAGCTGCTACCTGCCCCCGAGCCTCAGCCTACAGCAGGCAACGCAGGCACTGGAAAGGATTGCTGAAGATGCGCGGGAGAAACACCCTACGCTCATAGCCGGCGATTTCAACGCTTGGGCGACGGAGTGGGGATGCCCGAGAACGAACCCAAGGGGACAGGCACTCTTAGAATGCTTTGCGACGTTGGATGCCGTACTGCTGAACACAGGCACACAGCAGACGTTCGGCAGAGCTGGAACGGGGTCTATAATAGACCTTACGTTCGTGAGCAGCAGCCTCAGCCGCAGGACAACGTGGGAAGTTAGTGGCTTATACACCGGGAGTGACCACCAAGCCCTCATATGTGAAATCCAGGAAGCGGGCGCACCTAACCCGTTCATTGGCAAGCGGATCGGTTATAAGACCGAAACGCTATAGCCGGATATGGTCCGGGCCATGTTTGAGGACTACGAGACCAACGGTACGGCTGAAGAGAGAGCAAGCCAACTGGCTATACATACGCTGGAAGCATGTGATGCCTCCATGCTAAGGAAAAGAAGAAGCCTGAACAACCGCAGGCCAGCTTATTGGTGGAACGCTGCAATAGGTAGCGCCAGGCAGGAGTGCCAGCGGAAAAGACGACTGTACCAGCGTTCGAGAGGTTCCCCGGAATTCGAGAGGCTCCAAGGAGAATATAAGGAAAGCAGACGCTGCTTGAAGAGGCAGATCAAAGATGCCAAGCGCAAATGCTTCGAAAAGCTCTGCGATGACGCAGATGCGAACCCTTGGGGCTACGCATACAGGCTGGTAATGAAGAGACTGCGAGTGTTCAGTCCCCCGCCGCCAATGTGTGCAGATCTGCTGGTTAACATAGTAGAAACCCTATTCCCAGAGAAAGTGGCAGCCCAGAGGGTGATGGATAGAATACCGCCACCTGAAATAGAAGCCACCACGGGAGCAGAAGTCCTCGAAGCTCTACAACGGATAAAGAACGGCAAAGCACCAGGACCTGATGGGGTCCCAAATGCCGTTCTCCGCACGGCTATTGAGACCAATCCACAAATGTACGTGGATTTATTCAATGCGTGCATGTCCGAAGGGACCTTCCCCAGACCATGGAAGCGACAGCGGCTAGTCCTCTTACCCAAGGGGAACAAGCCGACCGAGGAGCCATCATCCTATAGACCACTCTGCATGCTCGACACAGTGGGTAAGATCCTCGAGCGCATAATCCACACCAGGCTGGAGAAGGCAGTAACGCGTCAGCTCTCACCGAGACAGCACGGGTTTCGCAAAGGCAGGTCCACGGTGGACGCAATCGGCGAGGTATGTGAGATAGCAAAGCGAGCTATCGATGACACCCGGTGGATGTACGGGAGTATTGCATAGTGGCAACACTCGATGTCCAAAATGCATTCAACTCTGCCAATTGGGATCACATACTAGAAGAACTGAGAAACCTTCAAGTACCGCCGTATCTGCAGAATATCATCGCGGACTACCTAAGAGACCGATTGCTCATATATGAGACGGATAAGGGGACACGTGAGCACCAAATCACTGGAGGAGTTCCCCAAGGATCGGTCCTCGGCCCGCTGCTGTGGAACATCATGTATGATGGAATCCTCAAGATGGATATGCCAATGGGCGCAACGGTGATAGGCTTTGCCGACGACATAGCAATAGTCGTAGTGGCAAAACAGAAAGAAGCGGCGGAAGAAATCTGCAACGACGCGGTAGAGAGAGCCAGAACATGGCTATCAGGGAGGGATCTCGCATTAGCCACCCACAAAACGGAGGCGGTGCTAATAAGCAGCAGGAAAGTAGTGGAGACGGCCACGATCCGAGTAGGAGACTGCACTATTAGCTCCAGTCCAAGCCTGAAGTACCTGGGGGTCATGATTGACCACAGACTCAGCTTCAAGCATCACATGGCGTATGCAAGCAGCAAAGCAGGAAAGACGGCAGTGGCCCTATCCCGCATCATGGCCAACACCGGAGGCCCGAAACAGCCAAGGCGAGAGATACTAGCGAGCGTAGTTGGCTCAACGCTAATGTACGCTGCACCAATATGGGTTGATGCAATGAAGCATAAAACATATGCCCGAGAATGCAACGCAGTCCAGAGGCTGTGTGCCCTGAGGGTGTGTTGCGCATTCAGAACGGTATCCCAAGACGCCGCACTTGTGGTAGCAGGAATGATTCCCATCCATCTGCTGGCAAGAGAAGCCGCAGGAATCAGGGCACAGCGAACCCTGGGGACTACGGACCAGGACACCAGAGGTGCCTTAAGGCAGCGCACAATCCTGCAATGGCAAGATTCGTGGGATAACAGCAGCAAAGGGCGATGGACCCATAGGCTAATCCCAGACCTGAAGAGTTGGCTGAACCGTAGCCATGGACAAGTGGAGTATCACCTGACACAACTGCTGACAGGACACGGTTGCTTTAAAGCCTACCTGCATAGGTTTAAGCACGAGGACGACCCCTTCTGCGTGGTCTGCGCAGGGGTCATCGAAGACGCAGAGCACTGCTTCTTCGAATGTCCAAGATTTCGGCAAGAACGAGAGGATCTAAGCAACAAGCTTGGAAGAATGCCAGCGGTGACAAACCTGGCAGAATGCCTGCTGGAGTCGGAAGGAAACTGGGCCGCGATTAGATTCATGGCCGTAACTATGGCTACCAAACTGCGTCGCGAAGAAAGAGCACGCAATGCTAGGAGATAAAGGATAAAGGAGATTGTTAAGAGAAGAGCCCTACGGGCATCTCCCCCCGGCGAAGTAATATCTCGCGACAGTACCGCCGGGATCCGGGATAGGTGTGGTTGGTTTTAGAGCGGTTAGAGTCCCTCACTTCGGCTTCGGCTGAGTCGGCATGAAGCTTTCCTGTAGTCACACAACAACAAAAAAAAACGAGGGGGAACGTTGTGAGTTGCTGCGGACACCGCAACTCTACGGTTATACCCGATACTAAGTCAGTATGGCTCTCCTCCGGCAGACGCCGCTAATATTAAACGACACGACAAAGAGTGCGTGCGAGAGAGACAGAAAATCAGTCTGAGCGTGACGTCGGGCGCTGCGTAGCCACTGCAAATTGATTTGTTCCTTTTGGCTATAAAAATGATCTGATCTGATCCAGATTCAGCAATCTAATAGATATGGTCATTATCTATGATTCTGCGTTTTTAGTTTTCTCAAATCTGTAATATTGTGGATGCAACAGATTTTCGTCCTTTGTGGGGGCGGATGGGGGTGGGGCGAAATTCTGAGATATACGTTTTATAGTGACATCTTAAAGGAGTGTGTGTACCAAATTTGGTTACTCTAGCCTTAATAGTCTCTGAGATTTGTGGTTGCCTCAGATTTTCGTCCTTTGCGGGGGCGGAAGGGGGTGTGGCGAAATTTGGACATGAAACGGTCAAGGTCCGATATCACAGGAGTGTGGATACCAAATTTGGTTGCTCTGGCTTTTATAGGTTCTGAGATCCTTGAACTCATATTTTGCAATTGGCAAAACCGACCATGAAACCTGTGTGTTAGAGTGAGACAGAGCGAGAAAGAGTGAAATTGTTTTCGTGATTCTGGCTGTAATAATTATACGATCTGGTTCAGATTTTGCACTCTAGAAGATATAGTTATCTGCGTTTTTAGTTTTCTCGTATCGTCGAAATTGTGGATGCCACAGATTTTCGCCCTTTGTGGGGGCGGAAGTGGGCGGGGCAAAGTTTTGAAATATTTTTGGAGCAGTGACATATCACAGAAGTCTGAATCCAAAACATCGTTGCTCTAGCTCTTATAGTCTTTGAGCATTAGGCGCTGAAGGGGACGGACAGACGGACAGACGGACGGACGGACAGACGGACAGACAGACATGGCTCAATCGACTCGGCTATTGATGCTGATCAAGAATATATATACTTTATGGGGTCGGAAACGATTCCTTCTGGACGTTACACACATCCACTTTCACCACAAATCTAATATACCCCAATACTCATTTTGAGTATCGGGTATAAAAAAAAAAAAAAAAAACACCGTCACCGCCACTAACACCAGCACCATCGCCATAACCAACACCAACACAACTACTGCCACTCCCAATACACACACCCTTGCCATTGCCAATGACATCCGGCACGGCGAGTTCGGGCATCAGTCTGTGGAGGACAGAGGATTGAGGATCCTCATCCGAGGTCTTCCCCATTACACGCCCTCTGACTGGTTCCGGGACTGCATGCAGGCCGAGGGGTACACGGTCCGGTATAATCGGGCGATCACCGATCGATTCGATCGCAGCCGCCGATTCAACCTCTTCGAGGCTGAGATTGCCCCCAAACCGGACCGTGGCCAATTCGATGTGTTGAAGCTGAGACGCCTGGGTGGGAGGCACGTCACGGTTGAGAGACTTGGAGTCTCCCGTGACCCTGCCCAGTGCCATCGATGTCAGGTGTTTGGCCACACCCGCGCATATTGTAGACGCGCTGCTGTCTGCATGAAATGCGCGGGCGGGCACCTGACGACGGAGTGCAGCAAGCCAAGGGCCGTCAATCCTAAATGCGCCAACTGCCAGGGCCAGCACATCAGCGCCTACAAGGGCTGCAGCGCCTACAAGGCAGCCAGGCAGCGGCTCCTGGCCCACAGGGTCGCCAGGGAGGAGGAGCATCGACGGCAGCAGCAGCAGCCTCAGCCACTACGGCAGCAGCAGCAGCCTCAGCCACTACGGCAGCAGCCTCAGCCACTACGGCAGCAGCCACAGCCAATGCAACAGCCAATTCAGCAGCAACAGCCAGCACATCGTCTCCAGCAGCCACCACAACGTCACCAGCAGCCACTACAGCGACAGTTGCAGCAGCAGCAGCCACCCACACAGCCACTCCACACACAGCCGCAGCAGCAACGCCAGCGCGGTCTGGGTCGGCAGCATCGGCAACAGCTACAGCATCGCGACCAACATTCCCAGCCATTGGCCGAGGGGTGCCAATACCAGAGGGTCCAGCCGATGCAGCCGATCCCAGATCGTGCTCCGACGCCACGCCAACCCCAGATACAGCAGCAGCCAGGCGCCCAGTGCGATGGCAGCTGTGCCCATAAACTGAAAAGAGATGCCAAAAGAATTATAGAGCTGGAGGAAAAACTGGCAGCAATACTGACGAAACTGACAAACCTGCTGCAGGCAAGGGACGAGAGCACGGGAGGAGTGCCGCCACTACAGACAACAACAGCAGCAGCAGCATCCACACAGCCATCACCAAATACGCACCATGACGCCGCAGCCATATCGGACTCCGAATCCGATATGGACTGCGAAGCAATTGACGACGATGATGACGACGAATGGACCGACCACGACCCATTTGACGCGCTGGATGGCCTGGGCGAAATATGGAGGGCACAAATCGCCAGCGCACGCGAAAGCATGCTATCAGGCGGTGCCTATTGATGTGCCCAATCGTCGTTCCCGAGACAGCCACTGCAACAAAGGAAAAGACGTCAATACGGACAACAAAGAAAGACTGCCAAAACACACGAAATTACACGTACCTGCCAATCACCAGACAGAGCTGATCACCAAGAAGCTGCCTCGCCATCAACAATGACAATTTCCTGCCAAAGGGACGGTAAAGGAGGCCTCTTTTGATGACGCTGCCACCACACCATGGCCGTGACGTCACGCCACTATCAACCAACAGCTGCCATTCCAAACGACGACGCAGATGCTGGCGCCTGTTGCCGCACCACTGGGTCGCACCCGTCTCTCATGCCAATTATGTGAGGGCGCCAAATCCTGCAAAAGAAGGAGAAACAGGAGGGAGAAGCAGACTGCCAATAAAAACACAAATACTCGCCTGCAAAAGTCTCTCACGCCAACACCAACCAGACAAGGGTCGCCAGCAACAACATCCAAACGCCGACAGTACCTGCAAATAAAGACAAACGTAAATCGAACGCCAAAAACAAACACCTCATCTGGATGGCCGGACCAGCAGCCATCCAAAACGCCATTACAAACTGACGGCGAACGTGGCCGAGGAGGCCAGGCCAATCCAACTGACAGCGCATCTTGGTGGCCGGACCAGCAGGCACTCGGATGCGGCCAACAATTAAAATCGACAACGCATCCTGGTGGCCGGACCAGCAGCCACTTGGATGCGGCCAATAACATGATTCGTTGGCAACACACTTCGATGCCAATCGCCAACACACTGGACAATGCATCTCGGGTGGCCGGACCAGTGCCACTCGATTGGATGCGCCATCTCCACCTGACAGATGCAACGTGGGCGGCCGGACTAGAGCCGCTCGCCATCTCCAACTTATGCCCACGATGCACGCCAACACCAGCCAGCCAATAAACAACACACAGGGGGACAACAGAGCCGGCCGGTATACAGCGTAATGTTCGCATTGCGTTTGTTATGCCCGCCGGTGCTCCGTTGTTGTTTGTCCTCCTGTTAGAAATAAAATAAATTGTAATTAATATGTTTATATGTGTGTAAATGTATGTCAATTATCGTTTATTTACCTTGTCTGCATCAATGTTTTTGTTGTAGATGTCAATCCTGTTGTTTCTGTAGTTTTTGCATGTCCGTAGATAGTTTGTCCATAGTTTTAGTTACTTGCCTGTGATCTTAGAAATAAGTTTTTGTAAATTAATGTAGTTTTTCTGTAGTTAATTGTATATTATTAGTAGTTTTCTGATTAGTTTTATTACCTTTTTCCTCTTCTTCCCCACCTATCTGCCATTCCCATTTTCCCCTTGACATGTGGTATCACAAAAAATACCACGCAAATACCAGACCATTGACCGATAACACACCAAAAAGCCAATTCAAATTCAAATTGCATTTATCAATTTATGCCCAGCCAATTCCACACCCACCCCCCACCCACTTCAATCGCAACTAAAGATCAAATGAGGCTGAGCAGGATCAAAATACAAACTGCCAACCTTCGCCACTCTGCCAAACGCCCCAACAAAGCCATTACAACCGCCCACAAGATGCTATGCGGTCGTCTCTTCGGAGATACTCGCGCCCGGATCGTAAGATCCGGAAGTATAAAGTATCCGGGCGGTTATACGGGAGCAGGCACTTATCCCCTTCCCATCCCATCCCCTTACAACAGAGCAGCCAATTCACACAGCACAAAGAACATGAGACATGAGCCATTTACCAACAACAACACACACAGCCAATACAAATTCCATTGCCTACTTGTTGGTGCTGGTGAGTGAAAGTGGAACCGGGGGTGAGAGCACCGGTAAATGACGATCGGCGATCGGACCCTTTCGAGTGGAGAGTATGGGAGTTGGCGGACATGTGAGTGTTCCACCATGAACCTCGTCCAGGCCACTCTCATCTCGTCCGCCCGCTCGAGAGGTCGCGATCGTCGGACGTGCCAAAACCGTTTTCGTGTCGTTTTGCCGTGTCGCCATCTCCGTTTTCTTTCTGTGTTGCCCTGTTCTTCTTGTGCTGTCGGTCGTGTGCCGTGCCGTGCTGTGCCGTGCCCCCCGCTGACATGACAAAAAGTCCCTTCCCCCCACCACCACTACTACTACCGACAAACTTTCTTCTCCCCAATAAATGTGATTAATTTTAAACGCCAATAAATAACATTAACTTGTAAAAACACAAAAAGTTAAACACAAACCTAATGATAAACACAAACCTAACTAGAGCGTGCCGTGCTGTGCCGTGCCCCCGCTGACATGACAAAAAGTCCCTTCCCCCCACCACCGCCGCCAATACTACCGACAAACTTTCTTCTCCCCAATAAATGTGATTAATTTTAAACGCCAACAAATAACATAAATTTTTTTAAAACACAAACACAAACCGAAGAAACTCCAACAAATAACATAAATGTTTAAAACACAAACACAAACCTAATGATAAACACAAACCTAACTAGAGAAAACTGTGTAAAGAGACAGAAAGTGCCAATACATTAAACACAAACACACACATAAGAGACTTTTTAATAAGGAAAGCAACAAACAGACAGCAAATCGCCAACACACAAACAAACAACAACTATGACGAGAGGAATGGCCAGACGAGGGTCGAATAGACGCCACAGCGACGGCGGCAGAGCGGCCCGCAGAGGCGCACTAGCAGCAGCAGCAGCAGCCATGAACACCAACACCAACACCGCCAATAGCAGCAGCAGCAGCAGAGCCCTCGGCGCAGTCGCCAATACCAACACAAACGCCCCAGCCAATGCAGAGCGACGTCGCCACAGTCACCCAGTGAGTGAGTACCCAGCCATTCCCATGGCCGACATATCCACGGCCACAGCCACTCCCCCCTCGAGCCCCATCAAAACAGCAGCGCCAATACCAAAAATACCAACTGCAAGTCCCGCAACCCCGCCAAATTCCAAAAACCCGCCAAGAAAAAAGGGAAAGGCCGATAGGACGCCGCTCTCGCTGCCGCTTTTCCCGCCTCTCACGCTCTCGAACATTCAAAACCGTTCGAGAGTAACGGGAGAGGGTGAAGTCGGAGGAGAGCCGGCAAGCCGACGCGCAGGAGCAGAGCGCCAAAACGGCCAACGGGCAGCCACACACACACACACGAACGGATCGAACCTGTTGCGTGTCGAACTTGGTTCGAGTTCGAGCAACGGGTCGATCCAAGCCATAGCCAAGCCAGCACCTACACAAAGACAAACAGCAACAACTACACAACCGCAACCACAGCCAATCCCACCAACACCAAAACGACGCCGCGCCCTCATCGACAGTGGGAGTGACGATGAGGGTGAGAGGAAGCAGGCCAGACGACGGGGCCGCCATCACCAGCAGCGGCAGCAAACACAACACACAAAGACAAACACCAACACCGTCACCGCCACTAACACCAGCACCATCGCCATAACCAACACCAACACAACTACTGCCACTCCCAATACACACACCCTTGCCATTGCCAATGACATCCGGCACGGCGAGTTCGGGCATCAGCCTGTGGAGGACAGAGGATTAAGGATCCTCAACCGAGGTCTTCCCCATTCCACGCCCTCTGACTGGTTCCGGGACTGCATGCAGGCCGAGGGGTACACGGTCCGGTATAATCGGGCGATCACTGAGCGATTCGATCGCAGCCGTCAATACAACCTCTTCGAGGATGAGATTGCCCCCAAACCGGACCATGGCCAATACGAGGTGTTGAAGCTGCGACGCCTGGGTGGGAGGCCCGTCACAGTTGAGAGACTTGGAGTCTCCCGTGACCCTGCCCAGTGCCATCGATGTCAGGTGTTTGGCCACACCCGCGCATATTGTAGACGCGCTGCTGTCTGCATGAAATGCGCGGGCGGGCACCTGACGACGGAGTGCAGCAAGCCAAGGGCCGTCAATCCTAAATGCGCCAACTGCCAGGGCCAGCACATCAGCGCCTACAAGGGCTGCAGCGCCTACAAGGCAGCCAGGCAGCGGCTCCTGGCCCACAGGGTCGCCAGGGAGGAGGAGCATCGACGGCAGCAGCAGCAGCCTCAGCCACTACGGCAGCAGCAGCAGCCTCAGCCACTACGGCAGCAGCCTCAGCCACTACGGCAGCAGCCACAGCCAATGCAACAGCCAATTCAGCAGCAACAGCCAGCACATCGTCTCCAGCAGCCACCACAACGTCACCAGCAGCCACTACAGCGACAGTTGCAGCAGCAGCAGCCACCCACACAGCCACTCCACACACAGCCGCAGCAGCAACGCCAGCGCGGTCTGGGTCGGCAGCATCGGCAACAGCTACAGCATCGCGACCAACATCCCCAGCCATTGGCCGAGGGGCGCCAATACCAGAGGGTCCAGCCGATGCAGCCGATCCCAGATCGTGCTCCGACGCCACGCCAACCCCAGATACAGCAGCAGCCAGGCGCCCAGTGCGATGGCAGCTGTGCCCATAAACTGAAAAGAGATGCCAAAAGAATTATAGAGCTGGAGGAAAAACTGGCAGCAATACTGACGAAACTGACAAACCTGCTGCAGGCAAGGGACGAGAGCACGGGAGGAGTGCCGCCACTACAGACAACAACAGCAGCAGCAGCATCCACACAGCCATCACCAAATACGCACCATGACGCCGCAGCCATATCGGACTCCGAATCCGATATGGACTGCGAAGCAATTGACGACGGTGATGACGACGAATGGACCGACCACGACCCATTTGACGCGCTGGATGACCTGGGCGAAATATGGAGGGCACAAATCGCCAGCGCACGCGAAAGCATGCGATCAGGCGGTGCCCATTGATGTGCCAAATCGCCGACCCAGAGACAGCCACTGCAACGAAGAAAAGGACGTCAATACAGACAACAACGAAAAACGGCCAAAACACATGAAATCTACACTTACCTGCCAATCACCAGACAGAGCTGACCATCAAGAAGCTGCCTCGCCATCAACACTGACAAATTCCTCCCAAATGGGCGGAATATGAGGCCCCTTTTGATGACGCTGCCACCACACCATCACAATGACGTCACGCAAATACCTGCTCACAGCTGCCATTCCAAACGACGATGCAGATGCTGACGCCTGTTGCCGCTCCACTGGGTCGCACCCGTCTCTCATGCCAATTATGTGAGGGCGGGATGGCCTGGTGTTGCGCCGCCAGACGCCAGCAAATCCTGCAAAAGAAGGATAACCATGAAGGAGGCTGCCAATAAACATACAAACACTCACCTGCAAACGTCTTCACGCCAACACCAACCAGACAAGGGTCGCCAGCAACAACATCCAAACGCCGAAAGTACCTGCAAATAAACACATTTCAAAACCAAAGCCAAAGCAAACACCACATCTGGATGGCCGGACCAGCAGCCATCCAAAACGCCATTAAAAACCGACGATGAACGTGGCCGAGGAGGCCAGGCCAATCCACCTGACAGCGCATCCTGGTGGCCGGACCAGCAGCCACTTGGATGCGGCCAATCAACATTATAATCGACAACGCATCCTGGTGGCCGGACCAGCAGCCACTCGGATGCGGCCAATAACACGACTCGTTGGCATCACACTTCGATGCCAACGCCAACACACTGGACAATGCATCTCGGGTGGCCGGACCAGTGCCACTCGAGTGCAGCAGCCAACACCAACCAGCGACAGATGCAGCGTGGGCGGCCGGACTAGAGCCGCTCGCCATCTCCAACTTATGCCCACGATGCACGCCTACACCATCAATCCAGCCAGCCAATAAACAACACACAGGGGGACAACAGAGCCGGCCGGTATACAGCGTAATGTTCGCATTGCGTTTGTTATGCCCGCCGGTGCTCCGTTGTTGTTTGTCCTCCTGTTAGAAATAAAATAAATATGATTAACATGTTTATATGTTGTAAATGTATGTCAATTATTGTTTATTTTACCTTGTCTGCATCAATGTATTTGTTGTAGATGTCAATCCTGTTGTTTCTGTAGTTTTTGCATGTCCGTAGATAGTTTGTCCATAGTTTTAGCTAGATTACTTGCCTGTGATATTAGAAATAAGTTTTTGTAAATTAATGTAGTTTTTTCTGTAGTTAATTGTATATTTTTAGTAGTTTTCTGATTAGTTTATTACCTTTTTCCTCTTCTTCCCCACCTATCTGCCATTACCATATTTCCCTTGACATGTGGTATCACAAAAAATACCACGCAAATACCAGACCATTGACCGATAACACACCAAAAAGCCAATTCAAATTCAAATTGCATTTATCAATTTATGCCCAGCCAATTCCACACCCACCCCCCCACCCACTTCAATCGCAACTAAAGATCAAATGAGGCTGAGCAGGATCAAAATACACACTGCCAACCTTCGCCACTCTGCCAAACGCCCCAACAAAGCCATTACAACCGCCCACAAGATGCTATGCGGTCGTCTTTTCGGAGCTACTCGCGCCCGGATCGTAAGATCCGGAAGTATAAAGTATCCGGGCGGTTATACGGGAGCAGGCACTTATCCCCTTCCCATCCCATCCCCTTACAACAGAGCAGCCAATTCACACAGCACAAAGAACATGAGACATGAGCCATTTACCAACAACAACACACACATCCACTAAAGCAAACAGCCAATACAAATTCCATTGCCTACTTGTCGGTGCTGCTGCCCTCGGACCATTTTCATCTCACTCAATATTGGGGTGAGTGAAAGTGGAACCGGGGGTGAGAGCACCGGTAAATGACGATCGGCGATCGGACCCTTTCGAGTAGAGAGTATGGGAGTTGGCGGACATATGAGTGTTCCACCATGAACCTCGTCAGCATCAGCAGCATCGGCAACAGCTACAGCATCGCGACCAACATCCCCAGCCACTGGCCGAGGGGCGCCAATACCAGAGGGTCCAGCCGATGCAGCCGATCGCAAATCGTGCTCCGACGCCAAGCCAACCCCAGATACAGCAGCAGCCAGGCGCCCAGTGCGATGGCAGCTGTACCCATAAACTGAAAAGAGATGCCAAAAGAATTAGAGAGCTGGAAGAAAAACTGGCAGCAATACTGACGAAATTAACAAACCTGCTGCAGGCAAGGGATGAGAGCACGGGAGGAGTGCCGCCACTTCGGACAACAACAGCAGCAGCAGCATCCACACAGCCATCACCAAGACCAGCACCAAATACGCATCATGACGCCGCAGCCATATCGGACTCCGAATCCGATATGGACTGCGAAGCAATTGACGACGAAGATGACGACGAATGGACCGACCACGATCCAATCGACGCGCTGGATGGCCTGGGCGAAATATGGAGGGCACAAATCGCCAGCGCACGCGAAATCATGCGATCAGGCGGCGCCCATTGATGTGCCCAATCGTCGACCCAGAGGCAGCCACTGCAACAAAGAAAAAGGCGTCAATACGGACAACAAAGAAAGACTGCCAAAACACATGAAATCCACACTTACCTGCCAATCACCAGACAGAGCTGATCACCAAGAAGCTGCCTCGCCATCAACAATGACAATTTCCTACCAAAGGGACGGAAAAGGAGGCCTCTTTTGATGACGCTGCCACCACACCATGGCCGTGACGACACGCCACTCTCAATCAACAGCTGCCATTCCAAACGACGACGCAGATGCTGGCGCCTGTTGCCGCTCCACTGGGTCGCACCCGTCTCTCATGCCAATTATGTGAGGGCGGGATGGCCTGGTGTTGAGCCGCCAGACGCCAGCAAATCCTGCAAAAGAAGAAGGAGAATCATGAAGGAGGCTGCCAATAAAAACACAAATACTCACCTGCTTTTTACGCCAACACCAACCAGACAAGGGTCGCCAGCAACAACATCCAAACGCCGAAAGTACCTGCAAATAAACATAAATTAAAAATCAAACGCCAAAAACAAACACCTCATCTGGATGGCCGGACCAGCAGCCAATCAAAACGCCATTAAAAACTGACGACGAACGTGGCCGAGGAGGCCAGGCCAATCCAACTGACAGCGCATCCTGGTGGCCGGACCAGCAGCCACTTGGATGCGGCCAACAATTAAAATCGACAACGCATCCTGGTGGCCGGACCAGCAGCCACTTGGATGCGGCCAACAATTAAAGCCGACAACGCATCCTGGTGGCCGGACCAACAGCCACTCGGATGCGGACAATAACACGACTCGTTGGCATCACATTCGATGTCAATGCCAACACACTGGACAATGCATCTCGGGTGGCCGGACCAAACCAACAGACAGATGCAACGTGGGCGGCCGGACTAGAGCCGCTCGCCATCTCCAACTTATGCCCACGATGCACGCCTACACCATCAATCCAGCCAGCCAATAAACAACACACAGGGGGACAACAGAGCCGGCCGGTTCGCATTGCGTTTGTTATGCCCGCCGGTGCTCCGTTGTTGTTTGTCCTCCTGTTAGAAATAAAATAAATATGATTAATATGTTTATATGTTGTAAATGTATGTCAATTATTGTTTATTTTACCTTGTCTGCATCAATGTATTTGTTGTAGATGTCAATCCTGTTGTTTCTGTAGATTTTGCATGTCCGTAGATAGTTTGTCCATAGTTTTAGTTACTTTACTTGCCTGTGATATTAGAAATAAGTTTTTGTAAATTAATGTAGTTTTTTCTGTAGTTAATTGTACATTTTTAGTAGTTTTCTGATTAGTTTATTACCTTTTTCCTCTTCTTCCCCACCTATCTGCCATTCCCATATTTCCCTTGACATGTGGTATCACCAAAAATACCACGCAAATACCAGACCATTGACCGATAACACACCAAAAAGCCAATTCAAATTTAAATTGCATTTATCAATGCTAGTGTGTTATCGGTCGCCAACTTCGGCAATTTATGCCCAGCCAATTCCACACCCCCCCCCCCCCCCCCCCCCCCCCCACCCCTTCAATCACAACTAAAGAACAAATGAGGCTGAGCAGGAACAAAATTTACACTGCCAACCATCGCCACTCTGCCAAACGCCCCAACAAAGCCATTACAACCGCCCACAAGATGCTACTCGGAGCTACTCGCGCCCGGATCGTAAGATCCGGAAGTTTAAAGTATCCGGGCGGTTATACGGGAGCAGGCATTTATCCCCTTCCCATCCCATCCCATCCTTGACAACAGAGCAGCCAACACAAAAAGCACAGAGAAACATTAGACATGAGCCATTTGCCAACAACAACACACACAGCCACTAAAGCAAACAGCCAATACAAATTTTCGTTTTCTTTCTGTGTTGCCCTGTTTTCTTTTTGTGCTGTCTGTCGTGTGCCGTGCCGTGCTGTGCCGTGCCCCCGCTGACATGACAAAAAGTCCCTTCCCCCCACCACCACTACTACTACCGACAAGCTTTCTTCTCCCCAATAAATGTGATTAATTTAAACGCCAATAAATAACATGAACTTGTCAAAACACAAAAGTTTAAACACAAACCTAATGATAAACACAAACCTAACTAGAATTAAAACCAAAGCCAAAGCAAACACCTCATCTGGATGGCCGGACCAGCAGCCATTCAAAACGCCATTACGAATTGACGACGAATGTGGCCGAGGAGGCCAGGCCAATCCAACTGACAACGCATCCTGGTGGCCGGACCAGCAGCCACTCGGATGAGGCCAATAACATGACTCGTTGGCATCACACTTCGATGCCAGCGCCAACACACTGGACAATGCATCTCGGGTGGCCGGACCAGTGCCACTCGATTGGATGCGCCATCTCCACCTGACAGATGCAACGTGGGCGGCCGGACTAGAGCCGTTCGCCATCTCCAACTTTGCCCACGATGCACGCCAACACCATGAATCCAGCCAGCCAATAAACAGCACACAGGGGGACAACAGAGCCGGCCGGTATACAGCGTAATGTTCGCATTGCGTTTGTTATGCCCGCCGGTGCTCCGTTGTCGTTTGTCCTCCTGTTAGAAATAAAATAAATATGATTAATATGTTTATATGTTGTAAATGTATGTCAATTATTGTTTATTTTACCTTGTCTGCATCAATGTATTTGTTGTAGATGTCAATCCTGTTGTTTCTGTAGTTTTTGCATGTCCGTAGATAGTTTGTCCATAGTTTTAGTTACTTTACTTGCCTGTGATATTAGAAATAAGTTTTTGTAAATTAATGTAGTTTTCCCTGTAGTTAATTGTATATTATTAGTAGTTTTCTGATTAGTTTTATTACCTTTTTCCTCTTCTTCCCCAACTATCTGCCATTCCCAAATTCCCCCTGACATGTGGTATCACCAAAAATACCACGCAAATACCAGACCATTGACCGATAACACACCAAAAAGCCAATTCAAATTTGAATTGCATTTATCAATGCTAGTGTGTTATCGGTCGCCAACTTCGGCAATTTATGCCCAGCCAATTCCACACCCCCCCCCCCCCCCCCCCCCCCCCCCCACCACCCACCCACTTCAATTGCAACTAAAGATCAAACCTTCGCCACTCGCGCCCGGATCGTAAGATCCGGAAGTATAAAGTATCCGGGCGGTTATACGGGAGCAGGCACTTATCCCCTTCCCATCCCATCCCCTTACAACAGAGCAGCCAATTCACACAGCACAAAGAACATGAGACATGAGCCATTTACCAACAACAACACACACAGCCACTAAAGCAAACAGCCAATACAAATTCCATTGCCTACTTGTCGGTGCTGCTGCCCTCGGACCATTTTCATCTCACTCAATTTTGGGGTGAGTGAAAGTGGAACCGGGGGTGAGAGCACCGGTAAGTGACGATCGGCGATCGGGTCTCTCGAGTGGAGAGTATGGGAGTTGGCGGATATATGAGTGTTCCACCATGAACCTCGTCCAGGCCACTCTCATCTCGTCCGCCCGCTCGAGAGGTCGCGATCGTCGGACGTGCCATCAACGTTTCGTGTCGTTTTGCCGTGTCGCCATTTCCGTTGTCTTGCTGTGTTGCCCTGTTTTCTTTTTGTGCTGTCTGTCGTCTGACATGACAAAAAGTCCCTTCCCCATCACCGCCACTACTACTAGCGACAAGCTTTCTGCTCCCCAATAAATGTGATTAATTTTAAACGCCAATAAATAACATTAACTTGTAAAAACACAAAAGTTTAAACACAAACCTAATGATAAACACAAACCTAATGATAAACACAAACCTAATAGAGAGTTTAAACACAAACCTAATGATAAACACAAACCTAACTAGAGAAAACTGTGTAAAGAGACAGAAAGTGCCAATAAATACATTAAACACAAACACACACACACAAGAGACTTTTTAATAGGGGAAAAGAGCAACAAACAGACAGCAAATCGCCAACACACAAACAAACAACAACTATGACGAGAGGAATGGCCAGACGAGGGTCAAACAGACGCCACAGCGACGGCGCCAGAGCGGCCCGCAGAGGCGCACTAGCAGCAGCAGCAGCAGCCAAGAACACCAACACCAACACCGCCAATAGCAGCAGCAGCAGCAGAGCCCTCGGCGCAAGCGCCAATACCAACACAAACGCCCCAGCCAATGCAGAGCGACGTCGCCACAGTCACCCAGTGAGTGAGTACCCAGCCATTCCCATGGCCGACATATCCACGGCCACAGCCACTCCCCCCTCGAGCCACATCAAAACAGCAGCGCCAATACAAAAAATACCAACTGCAAGTCCCGCAACCCCGCCAAATTCCAAAAACCCGCCAAGCAAAAAGGGAAAGGCCGATAGGACGCCGCTCTCGCTGCCGCTTTTCCCGCCTCTCACGCTCTCGAACATTCAAAACCGTTCGAGAGTAACGGGAGAGGGAGAAGACGGAGGAGAGCTGGCAAGCCGACGCGCAGGAGCCGAGCGCCAAAACGGCCAACGGGCAGCCACACACACACACATGACCGGATCGAACCCGTTGCGAATCGAACTTGGTTCGAGTTCGAGCAACGGGTCGATTCAAGCCATAGCCCAGCCAGCACCTACACAAAGACAAACAGCAACAACTACACAGCCGCAATCACAGCCAATCCCACCAACACCGAAACGACGCCGCGCCCTCATCGACAGTGAGAGCGACGATGCGGAGGGTGAGAGGAAGCAGGCCAGACGACGGGGCCGCCATCACCAGCAGCGGCAGCAAACACAACACACAAAGACAAACACCAACACCGTCACCGCCACTAACCATCGCCATAACCAACACCAACACAACTACTGCCACTCCCAATACACACACCCTTGCCATCTTCCCCATTCCACGCCCTCTGACTGGTTCCGGGACTGCATGCGAGACGAGGGGTACACGGTCCGGTATACTCGGGCGATCACCGATCGGTTCGATCGCAGCCGTCAATTCAACCTCTTCGAGGCTGAGATCGCCCCCAAACCGGACCGTGGCCAATACGATGTGTTGAAGCTGAGACGCCTGGGTGGGAGGCCCGTCACGGTGGAGAGACTTGGAGTCTCCCGTGACCCTGCCCAGTGCCATCGATGTCAGGTGTTTGGCCACACCCGCGCATATTGTAGACGCGCTGCTGTCTGCATGAAATGCGCGGGCGGGCACCTGACGACGGAGTGCAGCAAGCCAAGGGCCGTCAACCCTAAATGCGCCAACTGCCAGGGCCAGCACATCAGCGCCTACAAGGGCTGCAGCGCCTACAAGGCAGCCAGGCAGCGGCTCCTGGCCCACAGGGTCGCCAGGGAGGAGGAGCATCGACGGCAGCAGCAGCAGCCTCAGCCACTACGGCAGCAGCCACAGCCAATACAGCAGCCAACTCAGCAGCCAATGCGGCAGCCAATTCAGCAGCAACAGCCAGCACATCGTCTCCAGCAGCCACCACAACGCCACCAGCAGCCGCTACAGCGACAGTTGCAGCAGCAGCAGCCACCCACACAGCCATTCCACACACAGCCGCAGCAGCAACGTCAACGCGGTCCGGGTCGGCAGCATCGGCAACAGCAACAGCATCGCGACCAACATCCCCAGCCATTGGCCGAGGGGCGCCAATACCAGAGGGTCCAGCCGATGCAGCCAATCCCAAATCGTGCTCCGACGCCACGCCAACCCCAGATACAGCAGCAGCAAGGCGCCCAGTGCGATGGGAGCTGTGCCCATAATCTGAAAAGATATGCCGGTAAAATTAGAGAGCTGGAAGAAAAACTGGCAGCAATTACAAGAAAACTGACAAACCTGCTGCAGGCAAGGGACGAGAGCACGGGAGGAGTGCCGCCACTACAGACAACAACAGCAGCAGCAGCATCCGCACAGCCATCACCAAGACCAGCACCAAATACGCACCATGACGCCGCAGCCATATCGGACTCCGAATCCGATATGGACTGCGAAGCAATTGACGACGATGATGACGACGAATGGACCGACCACGATCCATTTGACGCGCTGGATGGCCTGGGCGAAATATGGAGGGCACAAATCGCCAGCGCACGTGAAAGCATGCTATCGGGCAGCGCCCATTGATGTGCCCAATCGTCGTTCCCGAGACAGCCACTGCAACAAAGGAAAAGACGTCAATACGGACAACAACGAAAAACGGCCAAAACACACGAAATCACACGTACCTGCCAATCACCAGACAGAGCTGACCATGAAGAAGCTGCCTCGCCATCAACAATGACAATTTCCTGCCAAAGGGACGGAAAAGGAGGCCTCTTTTGATGACGCTGCCGCCACACCATGGCCGTGACGTCACGCCACTCTCAACCAACAGCTGCCATTCCAAACGACGATGCAGATGCTGGCTCCTGTTGCCGCTCCACTGGGTCGCACCCGTCTCTCATGCCAATTATGTGAGGGCGGGATGGCCTGGTGTTGAGCCGCCAGACGCCAGCAAATCCTGCAAAAGAAGAAGGAGAATCATGAAGGAGGCTGCCAATAAAAACACAAATACTCACCTGCTTTTTACGCCAACACCAACCAGACAAGGGTCGCCAGCAACAACATCCAAACGCCGAAAGTACCTGCAAATAAACATAAATTAAAAATCAAACGCCAAAAACAAACACCTCATCTGGATGGCCGGACCAGCAGCCAATCAAAACGCCATTAAAAACTGACGACGAACGTGGCCGAGGAGGCCAGGCCAATCCAACTGACAGCGCATCCTGGTGGCCGGACCAGCAGCCACTTGGATGCGGCCAACAATTAAAATCGACAACGCATCCTGGTGGCCGGACCAGCAGCCACTCGGATGCGGCCAATAACATGATTCGTTGGCATCACATTTCGATGCCAATGCCAACGCACTGGACAATGCATCTCGGGTGGCCGGACCAGTGCCACTCGATTGGATGCGCCATCTCCACCTGACAGATGCAACGTGGGCGGCCGGACTAGAGCCGCTCGCCATCTCCAACTTATGCCCACGATGCACGCCAACACCAGCCAGCCAATAAACAACACACAGGGGGACAACAGAGCCGGCCGGTATACAGCGTAATGTTCGCATTGCGTTTGTTATGCCCGCCGGTGCTCCGTTGTTGTTTGTCCTCCTGTTAGAAATAAAATAAATATAATTAATATGTTTATATGTTGTAAATGTATGTCAATTATTGTTTATTTTACCTTGTCTGCATCAATGTATTTGTTGTAGACGTCAATCCTGTTGTTTTCTGTAGTTTTTGCATGTCCGTAGATAGTTTGTCCATAGTTTTAGTTACTTGCCTGTGATATTAGAAATAAGTTTTTGTAAATTAATGTAGTTTTTCTGTAGTTAATTGTATATTATTAGTAGTTTTCTGATTAGTTTTATTACCTTTTTCCTCTTCTTCCCCACCTATCTGCCATTCCCATATTTTCACTGACATGTGGTACGGCAGAAACCGCAGCGGCAGCTCTAAATATCACTGCGCCTAACAGTCCTGAATATGACTGCGCCTAACAGCCCTGAATATCACTGCGTTAACAGCACAAACATTAACAGCGCTGAGCAAAGGGTTAATCAGGGCGAATGGCAGCTATAGGCGAGAAAAGGAGAAGGCAAGAAAAGAGGAAGAACGAAAACAAAGGCAGCGGAAAAAGCACTGAAGCGGTACAAGTTTTTTAGCGCTAGCTCTCGTAGTTTAACACCCGCCCGACATTGTAAACGAATAAATAAGTGAAACAAACAAATGAATAAAACCGATTTAAAGAACAAAACCACAAAACTTATCAAACGTACGGCCCCAGATTTGGAGGCGTTGCCCGGCGCGGCAATATAATAAATAAAAATAAAAAACTTTTCCTGCGCAACGGAGAGCAAATCGAATAATTACGACCGACAGAAAGAAGTTCGGCGTGCGACGCAGTCAGCTGCGTCACGAGGGATTCGACTTTGCAGGTGAGATATCCTCATACAGTTGGACAGAAAGGCTAATCTCTTACATTCGAGCGACACGTGGTCCGTGTATAACCTCAAACCAGGACTGTACAAAAAAGACACCGGAGTAAAATGGACGGCGTCAAAGGTCAGTCGGAATCTGGCGGTGAGACCCCGTGTGGATTAGGAGAAATAAATGTGCCGGAAAAGATGCTTGGTGCGTGTTCTGAGACTGAGGGAGGTGCAAGGGCAACTCATCGCGTTAGGGATACATATATAGATGTGATCTCGGCGGCAACAACGGCCACACCTAACGTGTCCACCACAGCCCCAACGAGCCATCAAGCACCAGAGCATACCAACCAAGGAGGAGGGGTGGATCAAGCCTTTTCACCAAGAACGAGCCTTTTAGATAGCTGGGAAACGTTCGCTCAGCATAGAGCGGATGCATTAGGAAGGCCGACGTACGCCACGGCCTTCGAGGGAATGCGCTCCATCCCGACGCATTCCAGACTGCCTTAAGCAGGAGGCCTCATGAGCTCCACGGTAATCAACGGAGGCTGGGACAGAGCAGTTCCCAACTGGACCGGAGTCCACATGTCAGGACCCACGGAAGCCACACGGACTGGAATGCCTACTGGGCTGAATCCGAACGAGACAATGCCAGTCGGCGCCATGTGGCATCCAATGGCCGCACCGGCGCTGGGTACCAACCTGCATGGGCAAAACCCCTTCATTCGCGCCCCGACTGCACAGTATTACCCAAGTACGAGTCGAAATATTTCGGACCCGTACGCGTACGGGAGTAATCAAGCGGTCGCGCCAGCGGGGGCGGAGACGCTTGACAGCATCCCAGATAGCCGCAAGACAAGTCATCAACAAGGATCTACCATGCTTTTCTGGAAACCCCGAGGAATGGCCCATGTTCATAGTAAACTTCGAGCAATCTACAGAACGCTGCGGACTAACCGATCAAGAGAATCTCATGAGGCTGCAAAGGTGCCTGAAAGGTGCTGCTTTGGAAGCAGTACGAGGGAAATTAATGATGCCCACAACAGTCCGACTAGCCATCGAGACTCTTCGAATGCTATACGGCCGACCAGAGGCCATATATCACACCCTGCAGACGAAGCTAAGAATGGAGCCGTCCGTGAAATCGAGCAGCATCGAAAGCTTAGTGTGCCTGGCGCTGTCGGTGCAAATTTATCGCGCTACTGTTGACGCGATAGGACTGTCCGCCTATCTGAACGACCCAATGTTACTTCGCGACCTTGTGGAGAAACTCCCATTCGACTTGAAACTGGATTGGGCCAGACAAAGCGCTGGACTTCCGAGGGTAAATATCGCTGTTTTCGACGATTGGCTATTCCGAGTCGCATCGTGCGCAAGCACCGTGATTCCAGTAGCACCCGAGAAAGAAATCTGCACGAAGGAGAAGAACCCAAGAATCCGGCTTATGGTGCACAATGATAGCAGCGCACAACCGCCCTGCCGTAGGTGCAATGGGGCCCACAAATTGGAGGACTGTAAGCAGTTCCTGGAGCTAGAAGGGCCAGGTAGATGGAATTTCGTCAGAGAAAATAAGCTATGCTGGAGGTGCCTTGGCAAACACTTTATAAGGCACTGTAAGTCAACAAGAGTATGTTCCGTCGACGGCTGCTCGAGAAAGCACCATTTCCTCCTCCACAACAGTAACCAGCAAAGCTCCAGGGTAGAGAATAGGCCGAAGGAAAGCACTACGGTACTGCACACGATGCAGAACGAAGCTGCGTTGTTTAGATACGTCCCCTTAACATTGTATGGACCGAACGGCCAAATGCAAGTGTTCGCACTGATAGACGAAGGATCCGCCTGTACCCTAATCGAGACGGAGATAACGGAAAAACTAGGTATCGATGGCCCCTCGGACGAGCTATGCCTACGCTGGACTGGAGACATCACGCAGAGAGAATCTCAATCCAAATGGATAAGCCTAGCGATCTCTCCAAGGGACAATGTGGCTCGCAGATTCACGCTTCAAAACGTGAGAACAGTAAAAAACCTGGATCTGCCGAAGCAGACGCTGGACGACTCTATCCTAAAATCCCATTCGCACCTGGAAAAGCTACCGATACTCAGCTACAAGGACGTGAGAGCGTCATTGATCATCGGATTGGAGACTGACCGTCAGAGAACGCGAGAATTCCGAATTTATCGCCGCCAAGTCCAGGTTGGGGTGGTCTGTTTATGGCCGCAGAAAGGGCGACGGGCCAGCGAGTTCGCGGGTAAAGCACGTATGCGAATGTAATAAACACCCACAGCTGGACACTCTTGTAAAAGAGAGTTTCTCATTAGACGCGGTTGGCATAAACATGGCGAAGAGCACACTCAGGTCCAAAGAGGATGAAAGAGCAAAAACAATACTGGAAAATTGCACGAGGTTTAGCAGCGAAATGAAGAGATGGGAGACAGGACTCCTCTGGCGGTACGACAACGTGGAACTTCCTTCCTCCAGAGAGATGGCAATGCGACGACTTCGGTGCCTAGAATCTCGTATGATACGCGATAAGGTGCTACGAGAGTTCGTAAACGAACAGATTAAGAGGTACGAAGACATCGGCTACGTCCGAAAACTGGAAAAAGATGAAATGGTCGAAGGCAAACGCTCCTGGTATCTGCCCGTATTCGTGACTAAGAATCCGAACAAAGGCAAATTAAGACTTGTATGGGATGCAGCAGCCAAAGTGGAAGGCATCGCTCTTAATTCAATGCTACTAAAGGGCCCCGACCAATTGCCATCGCTGGTAGGAGTAATATCGCGCTTTCGAGAGAAGTCTATTGGCATCTGCGGAGATATTAGAGAAATGTTTCACCAGGTTAGGATACGTTCGGAGGATCAAAGCTCACAGCAGTTTCTCTGGAGATATGGTGACACCAGTCGAGAACCGGATAGGTACGTAATGAGCGTAATGACCTTTGGTGCTTCTTGTTCCCCAGCAGCAGCGAACTACGTGAGAGATAGGAACGCAGAAAGGTTCATCGAGGAACAAAGAGAGGAAGTAGAGGCCATACTTCGCAACACCTTTGTAGATGACTTACGTGAGAGATAGGAACGCAGAAAGGTTCATCGAGGAACAAAGAGAGGAAGTAGAGGCCATACTTCGCAACACCTTTGTAGATGACTGGCTCCAAAGCTGTGACTCAGAAGACGAAATGGTCCGTCTAGCGCTGGCAACGAGGAACATACACAAAGAAGGAGGCTTCGAGATGAGAGGATGGATATCTAACTCGAGCACTGTGATGAGAGCGCTCTCAGGGATGGAGATCATCAAGAACGACCCATCGAGATGACGGACTCAACAAGACGAGAACGGAATGATTACTTCACCTTCGTCAATAAGTTTCCGAATGACATATACGACGTAGCGAAAACTGTGACGAAGCGGTCAATTCTACGTACAGTCATGACCATCTTCGATCCCTTAGCACTACTGGGGTTCTATATTATACAGGCAAAGATAATACTGCAGGACGTGTGGAGGTCGGCCGTAGGCTGGGATGAACAGGTCGAAGAAAGCGAACGTCAACGTTGGATGATATGGGTACGGCAACTACAAAACATCGAAGAATTAAGGGATCCACGATATCTCGGTCTAACGAAAGAAACATCTAATATCCAATTACACATCTTTACAGACGCGAGCATAAACGCCTTTGCAGCCGTCGGCTACATAAGGATCGAACAAAGAGGAGAAGTCAGATGCACACTACTCGCATCAAAGGCAAGAGTGGCACCATTGAAACCAATTTCGATTCCCAGGATGGAGCTTATGGCAGCGATCCTCGGCCTACGACTAGCTAAACTCATAACACAGGAGCTCTCCGTCGAGGTCAAGCGACGTGTTTTTTGGACCGACTCCAAGAACGTGTTGTATTGGATATGTTCAGACGCCCGAAAGTACCATCAGTTCGTTGCGCTCCGAATTGGAGAGATCTTGGAAACCTCGGACATATCAGAATGGAAATGGGTTCCATCCGCTCTGAACGTAGCAGACGATGGAACGAAGTGGACCAAAGAGTCGAGTTTCCAACCGGAAGCGAGATGGTTCTCCGGTCTGAGATGCGTGATGAGATTTCTGGACAAAATACGCAAAAGAGATTTCGCATCAGAGGAGGCAGATTTAGCCGCACGCTTTCGCAACATGGAAGATGTCAACATCGTTATATACCGGATGGTCCAAGAAGAGGCTTACTCTGAAGAAATGGCTCTTCTACGACAAGGAAGAATCGTGAGTAAGAAAAGTTCGATCTACAAATTATCGCCGTACCTCGATAAAACAGGCGTACTGAGAATACGCGGCCGCATAGATAAGTCGATCGGCATAACGAGGAACCTGAAACGGCCAGTAATTCTACCCGGAGGACATAACGTCACTAATCTTCTCATTGATTATTTCCATCGGAAGTTTCAGCATCAGCTTACTGAGATCGTCGTCAACGAGATGCGACAATTGTACCACATACCAGGACTGCGAGCAAGAGTTCGCGCCGTAGCGAAAACCTGCCAAAGATGCCGCAATAAAAGAGCGCTTCCAGAGGCGCCGGAGATGGGAAGCCTACCACCAGAGAGGCTAGCAAGAGTACTATTCACGTGCCTCACCGTGCGAGCAGTACACATCGAGCTGGCAAACTCCCTGTCAACAGACGCCTTCATGCTGACATTGGAAATGTTCGTAGCCCGTCGAGGAGTCCCCAAGAGAATCGTATCGGACAACGGGACGAACTTCCGAGGAGCCAGCCGACTACTACGAGAAGAAATTGAAAGAATTCTACCGAACGAACTGGAAACCAAGTACCCGCAAATAGAATGGTCCTTCATACCCCCAGGAGCACCCCACATGGAAGGTGCGTGGGAAAGAATGATCAGATCGGTGAAATCCATACTAGCCGAAATATTAGTGGAGACGCACGTACAAGAACCAGTGCTGAGAACAGCACTAGCAAAGATAGAAAATATGCTAAATTCCCGACCCCTGACTTACGTGCCGTTGGAGTGTCCGGAAGCCGACGTACTTACACCGAATCACTTTCTGAGAGCAGAGACCAGCTCGATGGCAGCAAAGAGCGACGGCAGCGCAATAGGAGCTATGCTTGGTAAGAGTTTTCGCATTGCAGGGCAGATCGTGGACAGCTTCAGAAAACGATGGCTGAAGGAGTACCTACCGTGCTTGACGACACGAACCAAATGGCATGGACCCCCAACCAACCCTATCCAACTCGGAGACGTCGTGGTTCTAGCGGACGAAACAAGCCCCAAGGTGCAGTGGAGGAAAGGCGTCATCATGGACCTTCGAGTAGCCAAGGACGGGATCGCCCGAAGCGCGGTGATCCGCACTGCATCTGGACTGCTAACTCGGCCAATAGTTAAACTGGCCAAGTTAGACGTGAGGACAACGAACCCACTAATGGATCAAGGCGTAACCAGAAGTTTGGCAAACATCACGACAAGCGACGAAGTTTGCGAAGGGGGGAATGTTACGGCAGAAAACCGCAGCGGCAGCTCTAAATATCACTGCGCCTAACAGTCCTGAATATCACTGCGCCTAACAGCCCTGAATATCACTGCGTTAACAGCACAAACATTAACAGCGCTGAGCAAAGGGTTAATCAGGGCGAACGGCAGCTATAGGCGAGAAAAGGAAAAGGCAAGAAAAGAGGAAGAACGAAAACAAAGGCAGCGGAAAAAGCACTGAAGCGGTACAAGTTTTTTAGCGCTAGCTCTCGTAGTTTAACACCCGCCCGACATTGTAAATGAATAAATAAGTGAAACAAACAAATGAATAAAACCCATTTAAGGAACAAAACCACGGGAGGCGTATTGAACACGGGAGGCTTATCAAACGTACGGCCCCAGATTTGGAGGCGTTGCCCGGCGCGGCAATACCAAAAATACCACTCTTACGACCACAATACCACAATACGACTCTTCGGAGCTACTCGCGCCCGGATCGTAAGATCCGGAAGTTTAAAGTATCCGGGCGGTTATACGGGAGCAGGCATTTATCCCCTTCCCATCCCATCCCATCCTTGACAACAGAGCAGCCAATACAAAAAGCACAGAGAAACATTAGACATGAGCCATTTGCCAACAACAACACACACAGCCAATACAGCAAACAGCCATTGCAATTTTCCATTGCCTACTTGTCGGTGCTGCTGCCCTCGGACCATTTTCATCTCACTCAATATTGGGGTGAGTGAAAGTGGAACCGGGGGTGAGAGCACCGGTAAATGACGATCGGCGATCGGACCCTTTCGAGCGGAGAGTGTGGGAGTTGGCGGACATATGAGTGTTCCACCATGAACCTCGTCCAGGCCACTCTCATCTCGTCCGCCCGCTCGAGAGGTCGCGATCGTCGGACGTGCCATCACCGTTTTCGTGTCGTTTTTGCCGTGTCGCCATCTCCGTTTTCTTTCTGTGTTGCGCCCTGTTTTCCTTTTGTGCTGTCTGTCGTGTGCCGTGCCCCCGCTGACATGACAAAAAGTCCCTTCCCCCCCACCACCACTACTTCTACCGACAAGCTTTCTGCTCCCCAATAAATGTGATTAATTTTAAACGCCAATAAATAACATTAACTTGTAAAAACACAAAAAGTTTAAACACAAACCTAATGTGAAACACAAACCTAATGATAAACACAAACCTAACTAGAGAGACAAAAGTTTAAACACAAACCTAATGAGAAACACAAACCTAACTAGAGAGACAAAAGTTTAAACACAAACCTAATGAGACACAAACCTAACTAGAGAAAACTGTGTAAAGAGACAGAAAGTGCCAATAAATACATTAAACACAAACACACACACACAAGAGACTTTTTAATAGGGGAAAAGAGCAACAAACAGACAGCAAATCGCCAACACACAAACCAACAACACTATGACGAGAGGAATGGCCAGACGAGGGTCGAATAGACGCCACAGCGACGGCGGCAGAGCGGCCCGCAGAGGCGCACTAGCAGCAACAGCAGCAGCCAACAACACCAACACCGCCAATAGAAGCAGCAGCAGCAGCAGAGCCCTCGGCGCAAGCGCCAACACCAACACAAACGCCCCAGCCAATGCAGAGCGCCGACGCCACAGTCACCCATCGAGTGAGTACCCAGCAATTGCCATGGCCGACATATCCACGGCCACAGCCACTCCCCCCTCGAGCCCCATCAAATTAGCAGCGCCAATACCAAAAATACCAACTGCAAGTCCCGCAACCCCGCCAAATTCCAAAAACCCGCCAAACAAAAAGGGAAAGGCCGATAGGACGCTCTCGAACATTCAAAACCGTTCGGGAGTAACGGGAGAGGGAGAAGTCGGAGGAGAGCCGGCAAGCCGACGCGCAGGAGCAGAGCGCCAAAACGGCCAACGGGCAGCCACACACACACACACGAACGGATCGAACCTGTTGCGAGTCGAACTTGGTTGGAGTTCGAGCAACGGGTCGATCCAAGCCATAGCCCAGCCAGCACCTACCAAAGACACACAGCAACAACTGTACAACCACAACCACAGCCAATCCCACCAACACCAAAACGACGCCGCGCCCTCATCGACAGTGGGAGCGACGATGAGGAGGGTGAGAGGAAGCAGGCCAGACGACGGGGCCGCCATCACCACCATCACCAGCAGCGACCGCCAATCAAAAGGCCTATTAAGAAGAGGCAAACCATGGAGGAGCTGGAGGCCATTGTCCAGGAGCAGCTGAGGCAGCACGAGCTGCGGCAGCAACAGCAAAAGCAGCAGAAGCGGACAACAAAAACCGCCAACACCAACACAGTTGCCGCTCCTGCCTCTCTGCCGCAATCTGCACAGCCAACACATGCCCCTGCCCCTGCCTCTGCCTCTGCCACTACTAATACTAATACTGACAATATCAATACAAATAATGACGCCAACGAAATTACAAATACAAACACCAACACCGTCACCGCCACTAACACCAGCACCATCGCCATAACCAACACCAACACAACTACTGCCACTCCCAATACACACACCCTTGCCATTGCCAATGATATCCGGCACGGCGAGTTCGGTCATCAGCCTGTGGAGGACAGAGGATTGAGGATCCTCATCCGAGGTCTTCCCCATTCCACGCCCTCTGACTGGTTCCGGGACTGCATGCAGGCCGAGGGGTACACGGTCCGGTATAATCGGGCGATCACCGATCGATTCGATCGCAGCCGCCGATTCAACCTCTTCGAGGCTGAGATTGCCCCAAACCGGACCGTGGCCAATTCGATGTGTTGAAGCTGAGACGCCTGGGTGGGAGGCACGTCACGGTTGAGAGACTTGGAGTCTCCCGTGACCCTGCCCAGTGCCATCGATGTCAGGTGTTTGGCCACACCCGCGCATATTGTAGACGCGCTGCTGTCTGCATGAAATGCGCGGGCGGGCACCTGACGACGGAGTGCAGCAAGCCAAGGGCCGTCAATCCTAAATGCGCCAACTGCCAGGGCCAGCACATCAGCGCCTACAAGGGCTGCAGCGCCTACAAGGCAGCCAGGCAGCGGCTCCTGGCCCACAGGGTCGCCAGGGAGGAGGAGCATCGACGGCAGCAGCAGCAGCCTCAGCCACCTCAGCCTCAGCAGCCCCAGCCAATGCAACAGCCAATTCAGCAGCAACAGCCAGCACATCGTCTCCAGCAGCCACCACAACGTCACCAGCAGCCACTACAGCGACAGTTGCAGCAGCAACAGCCACCCACACAGCCACTCCACCCACAGCTGCAGCAGCAACGTCAGCGCGGTCTGGGTCGGCAGCATCGGCAACAGCTACAGCATCGCGACCAACATCCCCAGCCACTGGCCGAGGGGCGCCAATACCAAAGGGTCCAGCCGATGCAGCCGATCCCAAATCGTGCTCCGACGCCACGCCAACACCAGCAACAGCAGCGGCCAGCAGCTCAGTGCGATGGCAACTGCGCTCAAAATCTGAAAAGATATGCCGGTAAAATTAGAGAGCTGGAAGAAAAACTGGCAGAAATCACAACGAAACTGACAAACCTGCTGCAGGCAAGGGACGAGAGCACGGGAGGAGTGCCGCCACTACAGACAACAACAGCAGCAGCAGCATCCACACAGCCATCACCAAGACCAGCACCAAATACGCACCATGACGCCGCAGCCATATCGGACTCTGAATCCGATATGGACTGCGAAGCAATTGACGACGAGGATGACGACGAATGGACCGACCACGATCCATTTGACGCGCTGGATGGCCTGGGCGAAATATGGAGGGCACACGCTGCCACCACACCATCACAATGACGTTACGCCACTCTCAACCAACAGCTGCCATTCCAAACGACGACGCAGATGCTGGCGCCTGTTGCCGCTCCACTCGGTCACACCCGTCTCTCATGCCAATTATGTGAGGGCGGGATGGCCCGGTGTTGAGCCGCCAGACGCCAGCAAATCCTGCAAAAGAAGAAGGAGAATCATGAAGGAGGCTGCCAATAAAAACACAAAATACTCACCTGCTGTTTTACGCCATCACAAACCGGACAAGGGTCGCCAGAGACAACATCCAAACGCCGACAAGTACCTGCAAATAAACACATATTAAAACTCAAACGCCAAAGCAAACACCTTATCTGGATGGCCGGACCAGCAGCCATCCAAAACGCCATTACAAATTGACGATAACGTGGCCGAGGAGGCCAGGCCAATCCAACTGACAGCGCATCCTGGTGGCCGGACCAGCAGCCACTTGGATGCGGCCAACAATTAAAATCGACAACGCATCCTGGTGGCCGGACCAGCAGCCACTTGGATGCGGCCAATAACATGATTCGTTGGCATCACACTTCGATGCCAACGCCAACACACTGGACAATTCATCTCGGGTGGCCGGACCAGTGCCACTCGGTCTGCTGCACCAAACCAACAGACAGATGCAACGTGGGCGGCCGGACTAGAGCCGCTCGCTATCTCCAACTTTGCCCACGATGCACGCCAACACCATGAATCCAGACAGCCAATAAACAACAGCGTAATGTTCGCACTGCGTTTGTTATGCCCGCCGGTGCTCCGTTGTTGTTTGTCCTCCTGTTAGAAAAAAAAAATAAATTGTAATTAATATGTTTATATGTGTGTAAATGTATGTCAATTATCGTTTATTTACCTTGTCTGCATCAATGTTTTTGTTGTAGATGTCAATCCTGTTGTTTCTGTAGTTTTTGCATGTCCGTAGATAGTTTGTCCATAGTTTTAGTTACTTGCCTGTGATATTAGAAATAAGTTTTTGTAAATTAATGTAGTTTTTCTGTAGTTAATTGTATATTTTTAGTAGTTTTTGATTAGTTTTATTACCTTTTTCCTCTTCTTCCCCACCTATCTGCCATTCCCATATTTCTCCTGACATGTGGTATCACCAAAAATACCACGCAAATACCAGACCATTGACCGATAACACACCAAAAAGCCAATACAAATTTAAATTGCATTTCTCAATGCTAGTGTGTTATCGGCCGCCAACTTCGGCAATTTATGCCCAGCCAATCCCACACCCACCCCCCCCTACCCACTTCAAATGCCACTAAATGCCAAATGAGGCTGAGCAGGAATAAAACGAACACTGCCAACCATCGCCACTCTGCCAAACGCCCCAACAAAGCCATTACAACCGCCCACAAGATGCTATGCGGTCCCATCCCATCCTTGACAACAGAGCAGCCAATACAAAAAGCACAGAGAAACATTAGACATGAGCCATTTGCCAACAACAACACACAGCCACTAATGCAAACAGCCATTGCAAATTTTCATTGCCTACTTGTCGGTGCTGCTGCCCTCGGACCATTTTCATCTCACTCAATATTGGGGTGAGTGAAAGTGGAACCGGGGGTGAGAGCACCGGTAAATGACGATCGGCGATCGGACCCTTTCGAGTGGAGAGCATGGGAGTTGGCGGACATATGAGGGTTCCACCATGAACCTCGTCCAGGCCACTCTCATCTCGTCCGCCCGCTCGAGAGGTCGCGATCGTCGGACGTGCCAAAACCGTTTTCGTGTCGTTTTGCCGTGTCGCCATCTCCGTTTTCTTTCTGTGTTGCCCTGTTCTTCTTGTGCTGTCTGTCGTGTGCCGTGCCGTGCTGTGCCGTGCCCCCCGCTGACATGACAAAAAGTCCCTTCCCCCCACCACCACTACTACTACCGACAAACTTTCTTCTCCCCAATAAATGTGATTAATTTTAAACGCCAATAAATAACATTAACTTGTAAAAACACAAAAAGTTAAACACAAAACTAATGATAAACACAAACCTAATGAGAAACACAAACCTAACTAGAGAAAACTGTGTAAAGACACAGAAAGTGGCAATAAATACATTAAACACAAACACACACACACAAGAGACTTTTCAATAAAATAAAGAGAACAAACAGACAGCAAATCGCCAACACACAAACCAACAACAACTATGACGAGAGGAATGGCCGGACGAGGGTCAAACAGACGCCACAGCGACGGCGCCAGAGCGGCCCGCAGAGGCGCACTTGCAGCAGCAGCAGCAGCCAACAACACCAACACCAACACCGGCAATAGCAGCAGCAGCAGCAGAGCCCTCGGCGCAGGCGCCAATACCAACACAAACGCCCCAGCCAATGCAGAGCGCCGTCGACACAGTCACCCATCGAGTGAGTACCCAGCAATTGACATGGCCGACATATCCACGGCCACAGCCACTCCCCCCTCGAGCCCCATCAAAACAGCAGCGCCAATACCAAAAATACCAACTGCAAGTCCCGCAACCCCGCCAAATTCCAAAAACCCGCCAAACAAAAAGGGAAAGGCCGATAGGACGCTCTCGAACATTCAAAACCGTTCGGGAGTAACGGGAGAGGGAGAAGTCGGAGGAGAGCCGGCAAGCCGACGCGCAGGAGCAGAGCGCCAAAACGGCCAACGGGCAGCCACACACACACACACGAACGGATCGAACCTGTTGCGAGTCGAACTTGGTTGGAGTTCGAGCAACGGGTCGATCCAAGCCATAGCCCAGCCAGCACCTACCAAAGACAAACAGCAACAACTGTACAACCACAACCACAGCCAATCCCACCAACACCAAAACGACGCCGCGCCCTCATCGACAGTGGGAGCGACGATGAGGAGGGTGAGAGGAAGCAGGCCAGACGACGGGGCCGCCATCACCACCATCACCAGCAGCGACCGCCAATCAAAAGGCCTATTAAGAAGAGGCAAACCATGGAGGAGCTGGAGGCCATTGTCAAGGATCAGCTGAGGCAGCACGAGCTGCGGCAGCAACAGCAAAAGCAGCAGAAGCGGACAACAAAAACCGCCAACACCAACACAGTTGCCGCTCCTGCCTCTCTGCCGCAATCTGCACAGCCAACACATGCCCCTGCCCCTGCCTCTGCCTCTGCCACTACTAATACTAATACTGACAATATCAATACAAATAATGACGCCAACGAAATTACAAATACAAAACCAACACCGTCACCGCCACTAACACCAGCACCATCGCCATAACCAACACCAACACAACTACTGCCACTCCCAATACACACACCCTTGCCATTGCCAATGATATCCGGCACGGCGAGTTCGGTCATCAGCCTGTGGAGGACAGAGGATTGAGGATCCTCATCCGAGGTCTTCCCCATTTCACGCCCTCTGACTGGTTCCGGGACTGCATGCAGGCCGAGGGGTACACGGTCCGGTATAATCGGGCGATCACCGATCGATTCGATCGCAGCCGCCGATTCAACCTCTTCGAGGCTGAGATTGCCCCCAAACCGGACCGTGGGCAATTTGATGTGTTGAAGCTGAGACGCCTGGGTGGGAGGCACGTCACGGTTGAGAGACTTGGAGTCTCCCGTGACCCTGCCCAGTGCCATCGATGTCAGGTGTTTGGCCACACCCGCGCATATTGTAGACGCGCTGCTGTCTGCATGAAATGCGCGGGCGGGCACCTGACGACGGAGTGCAGCAAGCCAAGGGCAGTCAATCCTAAATGCGCCAACTGCCAGGGCCAGCACATCAGCGCCTACAAGGGCTGCAGCGCCTACAAGGCAGCCAGGCAGCGGCTCCTGGCCAGGGAGGAGGAGCATCGACGGCAGCAGCAGCAGCCTCAGCCGTCTCCAGCAGCCACCACAACGTCACCAGCAGCCACTACAGCGACAGTTGCAGCAGCAACAGCCACCCACACAGCCACTCCACCCACAGCTGCAGCAGCAACGTCAGCGCGGTCTGGGTCGGCAGCATCGGCAACAGCTACAGCATCGCGACCAACATCCCCAGCCACTGGCCGAGGGGCGCCAATACCAAAGGGTCCAGCCGATGCAGCCGATCCCAAATCGTGCTCCGACGCCACGCCAACACCAGCAACAGCAGCGGCCAGCAGCTCAGTGCGATGGCAGCTGCGCTCAAAATCTGAAAAGATATGCCGGTAAAATTAGAGAGCTGGAAGAAAAACTGGCAGAAATCACAACGAAACTGACAAACCTGCTGCAGGCAAGGGACGAGAGCACGGGAGGAGTGCCGCCACTACAGACAACAACAGCAGCAGCATCCACACAGCCATCACCAAGACCAGCACCAAATACGCACCATGACGCCGCAGCCATATCGGACTCTGAATCCGATATGGACTGCGAAGCAATTGACGACGAGGATGACGACGAATGGACCGACCACGATCCATTTGACGCGCTGGATGGCCTGGGCGAAATATGGAGGGCACAAATGGCCAGCGCACGCGAAAGCATGCGATCGGGCGGTGCCTATTGATGTGCCCAATCGTCGTTCCCGAGACAGCCACTGCAACGAAGAAAAAGACGTCAATACAGACAACAAAGAAAGACTGCCAAAACACACGAAATCACACGTACCTGCCAATCACCAGACAGAGCTGACCAACAAGAAGCTGCCACGCCATCAACAATGACAATTTCCTGCCAAATGGGCGGAAAAGGAGGCCTCTTACTGATGACGCTGCCACCACACCATCACAATGACGTCACGCCACTCTCAACCAACAGCTGCCATTCCAAACGACGACGCAGATGCTGGCGCCTGTTGCCGCTCCACTCGGTCACACCCGTCTCTCATGCCAATTATGTGAGGGCGGGATGGCCCGGTGTTGAGCCGCCAGACGCCAGCAAATCCTGTAAAAGAAGAAGGAGAATCATGTGTAAAATGAAATGTTCAAATCCTTTTTTGTTGGATCGTCGGGGCTCAACCCTCCGATCTGTTTTATTGTGATTTCTCTTCTGTATTTTACAATTGTGGTTTGGGCTTTTGTAAGCCCAAAGCCGCGGAGCTGCGCTGCCAGTGACGCCGGCAGCGGAGCGGCAGAACTATGTGTTCTTATCTCTTATATGTTAATATGTATATGCTCAGCGCTGTTGGCAGCGAGAGCGCGAGGGAAGATATATGTGTGTATGCATGTATATTAGTGCCGTCAAGTCATGGGAACATGCTGACGCTGCACTTGGGTCGCTCGAGGCATTCTTGAGTGAATCGTAATACGATCACCCAGAATGTCTGGGACTTTATTGTTACGTAAACACTGAAACAAAGTGTTACAGTGTGTATTCTTTAAGTACCGTCGGTACAGTGGGTATTCGAAATAATGAATACTTTACTTTACTTTAATATGAGCATACTACATCTCCCTCCTTTTGAAAAATAACGTAATATAATGAAGTTATTTTATTTTTAGCTTTTACTATATATGTATACGAGTTATGTATTCTTAAAAAGACAATTTATATATATATTTTTTTTCTTTTTTAGTCAATTATTAGAATATTGAATTTTAATTAATATTGATAAAATTTAAAAGTTATTTGAATATAAATGCGAAATAGTATATTTTTATGGTTTATATTTATGTATGGCCATACTAAAAAATTATTAATAATTGCAAATCTTTAACCTATCCTTATGTACTTTCTGAGTTTTGTTTTTATTATCGGAGATTATGACGTTATCTCTTTCTCCGATACTTTCTACTCTATATGGTCCTATATATTTAAAATCTAGCTTATGTCCTGTTTCATTTTTCAATAAAACTTTATCTCCTACAGCTAAATTTAAATCTTTTAACTTTAAGTCATAGAGCTGTTTATTTTTAATTTTATGCTCCTCGAGCATAATCCTTGCTCGTTTATATGCTATTTCTAATCTATATTTACTCTCTTTAGAGTAATCATCTATGTTATATAGAGGTGCTATTCTATCTATAGTATTAAATTGAACTGGTAAGTTTGAAGTCTTACCGAAAACTAGCTCATATGGACAATAATCATGTGCCATAGAGGGGGTTGTATTAAAACAATATACGAAGTATTGCAGCCATACATCCCAATCTGATTTGTCAGCTGAGATGTATGAGCGTATGAACTCGTTAAATGTTCTGTGGCTTCGCTCCACGGTTCCTACAGTCTGGTGATGATGTGCAGTAGAAGTTATGTTTTTGATGTTTAGATTTTTACATAAGTCTTCAATTATTGAATTTTTATATTCTGTTCCCATGTCCGTAATGAACGTCTTCATTGGACCGTACTTTAGAATAAAATTTTCAAAAATAGCTTTAGCTACTGTATTTGCACTTTTGTTTCTAATAGGTATGGCAACAAGGTATTTTGTCAGGTCACATATTAAGGTGACTGCATATTCATTTCCTTGTTCTGATTTAGGAAGTGGACCGATCGTATCCACTATTACCCTATCAAAAGCCATGTATGGTGTTTCTGTAATAGTCAATGGAGTTATTGTGTGCTTGGTTACTTTAGCTTTTTGGCATTTTGGACATTTTCGTATGTAATTGGTTATTTCTTTAGTCATACCTTTCCAAAAATAATGTCTTTTGACCTTGGCCAAGGTTTTTGTTATGCCTGTATGTCCTCCTTGTATGGGATCATCATGTAATGTAGACAGTATTGCTTCTTTTTCTTTTTCATTTTTAATTAGGGTCACCGGGTTGAGTAGCGCTACTCTTATTGTTCGTAATATTTTATTGCCCATATTTTTAAAATTATCTATTGAAATGTATTCAAAGATATTTTCCCACGGTGCCACTTTGAGTTGGCTGATTTTTTGTTTACCGGCTTGCGTTTCAAGCCTTTGGAAAAACTGACCTAAGTCAAGGGTTCCATTAGTATACAAATCGCTAACATCATATCTTGCAGTAATTTTTTTTCCATGTTTGAAAAAACATAAATTATTATTTACATGCAAGGTCACTACTTTACGTACTTCGTCATTGTTGATGACTTCATATACGTTGGGCTTTGAAGCTTTTGTTAGAGATTGCCTAGGCAATTCTATTTTTTCTTTTCCTGCGCAGGATTTCTGTCTACTCTGTTGCCTGGTAGTGACTTTCAGGACTTTATTCGTATTTTGTATGTTTTTTAGGTCTGTGATGGTTATTCTTGATAACGCATCTGCTACATGATTATCTTTACCCTTTAGATACTCGACTGTAAAGTCGTATTCTTCTAATTCGAGCCGCATGCGTGTGAGTTTTGAGCTAGGATTGACCATTGAAAATAGGTATGTTAGTGGTCTGTGATCCGTTTTTACTGTAAAGTGTTTACCATAGATATATGGTCGAAAATGGGTAATTGCCCAATGAATTGCTGCTAATTCCTGTTCTGTAGTACTTTTGTTACTTTCACCTTTTGTGAATGAACGTGATGCATATGCTAATGGGAGTTGGAGTCCGTTATGGTTTTGAGTTAAAACCGCTCCACATGCTTGTTTACTAGCATCGGTGATTATGCAAAATTCTTTCTGAAAATCTGGGTACTGTAACAGAGTGGGTTCCATAAGTTTATCTTTTAAATATTGGAATGCATTTTGACATTCAGTTGACCACTCAAAGGGGACATTCTTTTTACATAATCTAGTTATGTGCCGGGAATAGTCGGCGAAGTTTTTAATAAAACGTCTATAATAATTGCAAAATGCAATAAATCGTCTAGCGCTGTCCGCATCATGTGGGACTGGATAGTTTTTGATGACGTCATATTTCTTGTCATCTGGCAAGATTCCTTTATCTGTGCATTTATGACCAAGAAGGGTCACTTCATGCATAAAAAATGAACATTTTTGTGGATGTAATTTTAGGTTGTGTTTCCTACATATCTCAAAAATATCTGTTAAGTTTTTAAGCATATGTTTTTCGGAACAACCCATGACTATTAGATCGTCCATATACAGGAAGGCTTGCGAAGCTTCAAGTCCAGAGAATGCTATAGTCATCATTCTTTGAAATGAATTCGGCGCTATTTTTAAACCAAATGGTAGTCGCGTGAAGCGATATGAGCCATTGCTCGTGGAAAAAGACGTTATATTTCGCGAACTTTCTTCTAGTTCGATTTGATGAAAACCTGACATTAAGTCAAGGCATGAGAAATACTTTGCTCTACCTAGTTGATCCAAAATGTCATCAATTCTAGGTAGTGGAAATTTGTCGGCCAGGAGTTTTTTGTTTATTTGACGATAGTCAACTACCAATCGCCATTTCTTTTGTTCTGAACCCGGAAGGGCTTTCTTTGGGACAAGTAGAAGTGGGCTGTTGTATTCTGATACGGATGGTTCGACAATATTGTCGTTGATTAATTTTCCTACTTGTTTTTTAATTTCCTCAACTTGGCTATGCGGACTTCGATAGTTCTTTATATATATAGGTTCGTCATCCCTCAATCTCAATTTGTGTCTATAAAAATTATTTGTTGTGATTGATTCGGTTTCAAGCCCGAATACGTCACTAAAATTTGTACATAGTTTAGTTAATTGCTTCTTGAATTGTACTGGGAAATGTTTGCTTAATTCAGCTATGACAGTTTTTTCTCGGATTTTTTGAGTTGTTTGAATTACCTTGTAATTCGAAAGTGGTTCATATTGTATGTTATTTATATGTACTAATTGGTTGGTACTGGTTGTATTCAGCAATCGGACAAATGTATTATTTTTTGAAGTTATTGTATTTGCTACATAAATACCAGGTTGAATTTCCTGGTTTGGGATCAATATGGTTTCTATATCGGACGTTAATTCTATTTTTCTGACAACTTGTGATCTTGCTGGTAGAAGAATTGTATTCTTACCAGAACTGTATGTTATTGGAACATAAATTTTAATTTTTATATTATTTGGTCGTATTATTAACCAATCCTCTGCAGGTTTTAAGTCTATTAGGCAGTTTAATTCTTTTATGAAATCAATGCCTATTATTCCATCACACGGAATTGCAAAATTTTGATTAACTAAATGGAAATTGTGTGGAATTATGTACTTATCCGTCTGTAGCTCTATTAGGGCAAGGCCTTGGGATGTTATTATACCTTCCCCTATTCCTTGAATATCTATTTTATTTTTTGTTTGAATGTCGTTAAAGACATCTGAATTTTCTTTTAATAATGATATATTGGCACCGGTATCTATAAGGAATGTAAGTTGTTTTCCTGTTTTAGAATTGAGGAATGTCACGAATATATTGAGATTGAGGTTGATTGTGTGAACCGCTGGATTTTTTAATTTAGTGTATCTAAAGGATCTTGGGAGTTTCCCGAAGCTGTCTGTGTAACACGAACATTGTTCTGTCGTGTGTTTCCATTGCTATTGTATCTTTGGTTGTTATAGGTTCCACCGTTATTACGGTTATTTCCCCTATAGCCAACACGACCTCTATTGTTATTATAACTATTGTTGTAAATATGGTTGTGGTTGTAACCACGACCATTTCCTCCACCGCGATAGTTACCTCGAAAGTTACTACCGCGGTAGACTTGTCCTTGTCTGGTGTACAATATTGAACTTGCACTACCAGTCATCTCTGTACTACACTGTATATATTTTGCTACGGCATCATTCATTGTTGGGAATGTGCCTGCTTCTAGTATTGTTTTGAGTCTGCCGTGCTCGCAATTTTTAACCATTGTACTAATGGCCTCCTTGCAGCTGAACTTATCGGCGTGTTTCGCTGGCAAACCCTCATCAATGTATGATGCTTCTAGAAGTTTTCGCATATCATCAATCTCTGTTGTGAATTGGGCTGCTGTTTTGCCTTTTTGGCATACTTTTGCCATTTTAGCCTTTATAACATCTGATGACTCTCCGACAATAGTGTCCTGCAATTTCTTTATTATTGCGCTAATGGTGGTTTCATCTTGTATTTTATACAATGTAGTTCCTATTACTTTTGATTTAATTACTTCTATAGCTAAATTTTCGTATGGTCCTTTCGTTAGATTGACCAATTTGACTGCCGTAATGAATCTTTGTAAATGGAGTTTCTGTCCATTAAATTCCGGAATGGCGTGCGAAATATCTTTGATATATGCCCATTGGGCAATTGTTTCGTCTGCCATTGTGGTTGGTTCTTGCCCAACCACGCTGTTTGCTGAACTAGTCGACGGTTTGTCGTCGTTCACCGGATGGTTCGATCTATTTGATCGAGAATCGTCTTCCGATATAATGATAATATTTTTTACATTCGGGGGCCTGGGACTTATTGGCCTTGATTCCGATTCTACAGCTGGTATATATGTCGCAGCTGTGTTTAGAAGATTTGGGATGTGTATGTCTAGATTGAATTTTTCTTTAACGAATACTAATCGTTCCCTTAGACGTTTGAAGACGTCTGTAGCTTGAAACCAATGTATATCAGTAAGTCTTTGTCTGTTCTCTAGAAAAAGTTCTCTGACCTCATTATATATGTTTACCAAATTAGTTGTATGTTTAATGACCGTACTATTTTGTGTAGGTCTGTTCTGCGTTAAGCATTTGTATGACTTATCGAATTCTGCTCTTAGAGTGCAAACTTTAGCGCAGATCGTAAGCCAGTCCATATGTGTTTGTTAATGTTGTCCATTCCGATTGGAAGACAATCTAACATTAGAAATCACAATTCTTCCTAGAATTTCATTTTCTATTATTTGGCTGTTTACGAGGATGCCGGGTATGGTTGATAATACGATACCCTTTTGTGTGGCATCACAATGAATTAGTGGTGAAAAAGGTAAATTATATTCGTTCATATATGAGTATTCGAACTCGTATATGCTAATTGGATTGGGGAATGCGGCTAAGATTGCTTAAGCTCTATAATCGAAATTTTCATTCCTATCGTGGGTAGCCCTAATGGCTGCTGCTGTTCTACGAGACATTTTATTTTGTCTTTGTAACAATATATTAAAGGCGGGAATTCTACCTGAAATGTACCCATGTACATGTATTCGAGCTCTATTATGCTCCTAGGGGTCGTTGAGACCAATTTTTATACCCGATACTCAAAATGAGTATTGGGGTATATTAGATTTGTGGTGAAAGTGGATGTGTGTAACGTCCAGAAGGAATCGTTTCCGACCCCATAAAGTATATATATTCTTGATCAGCATCAATAGCCGAGTCGATTGAGCCCTGTCTGTCTGTCCGTCCGTCCGTCTGTCCGTCTGTCCGTCCCCTTCAGCGCCTAATGCTCAAAGACTATAAGAGCTAGAGCAACGATGTTTTGGATCCAGACTTCTGTGATATGTCACTGCTCCAAAAATATTTCAAAACTTTGCCCCGCCCACTTCCGCCCCCACAAAGGGCGAAAATCTGTGGCATCCACAATTTTAAAGATACGAGAAAACCAAAAACGCAGAATCGTAGAGAATGAGATATCTTTTAGACTGCGGAATCTGAATTGGATCGTATTATTATTATAGCCAGCATCAAGAAAACAATTTCATTTTTTCTCGCCCTGTCTCTCTCTAACACACACGTAGCATAGGCGGCTTTGCTTAGAGTAAAACATTAGCGCCTAGATCTCAGAGACTATAAAAGCTAGAGCAACCAAATTTGGTATCCACACTCCTAATATATCAGACCGAGACGAGTTTGTTTCAAAATTTCGCCACACCCCCTTCCGCCCCCGCAAAGGATGCAAATCTGGGGATATTCATAAATCTCAAAGACTATTAACGCTAGAGTAACCAAATTTGGAATCCGCACTTCTCTTAGATCTCACTATAAAACGTGTATCTCAAAATTTCGCCCCACCCCCTTCCGCCCACACAAAGGACGAAAATCTGTTGCATCCACAATATTGCAGATTCGAGAAAACTAAAAACGCAGAATCATAGATAACGACCATATCTATCAGATTGCTGAATCTGGATCAGATCAGATAATTTTTGTGGCCAAAAGGAACAAATCAATTTGCAGTGGCTACGCAGCGCGTGACATCACGCTCAGACTGATTTTCTGTCTCTCTCGCACGCACTCTTTGTCGTGTCGTTTAATATTAGCGGCGTCTGCCGGAGGAAAGCCATACTGACTTAGTATCGGGTATAACTGTAGAGTTGCGGTGTCCTCAGCAACTCACAACGTTCCCCCTCGTTATGGTTTATATTTATGTATGGCCATACTAAAAATGATTAATAATTGCAAATCTTTAACCTATCCTTATGTACTTTCTGAGTTTTGTTTTTATTATCGGAGATTATGACGTTATCTCTTTCTCCGATACTTTCTACTCTATATGGTCCTATATATTTAAAATCTAGCTTATGTCCTGTTTCATTTTTCAATAAAACTTTATCTCCTACAGCTAAATTTAAATCTTTTAACTTTAAGTCATATAGCTGTTTATTTTTAATTTTATGCTCCTCGAGCATAATCCTTGCTCGTTTATATGCTATTTCTAATCTATATTTACTCTCTTTAGAGTAATCATCTATGTTATATAGAGGTGCTATTCTATCTATAGTATTAAATTGAACTGGTAAGTTTGAAGTCTTACCGAAAACTAGCTCATATGGACAATAATCATGTGCCATAGAGGGGGTTGTATTAAAACAATATACGAAGTATTGCAGCCATACATCCCATACATCAAGCCTTTGGAAAAACTGACCTAAGTCAAGGGTTCCATTAGTATACAAATCGCTAACATCATATCTTGCAGTAATTTTTTTTCCATGTTTGAAAAAACATAAATTATTATTTACATGCAAGGTCACTACTTTACGTACTTCGTCATTGTTGATGACTTCATATACGTTGGGCTTTGAAGCTTTTGTTAGAGATTGCCTAGGCAATTCTATTTGTTATTTTCCTGCGCAGGATTTCTGTCTACTCTGTTGCCTGGTAGTGACTTTCAGGACTTTATTCGTATTTTGTATGTTTTTTAGGTCTGTGATGGTTATTCTTGATAACGCATCTGCTACATGATTATCTTTACCCTTTAGATACTCGACTGTAAAGTCGTATTCTTCTAATTCGAGCCGCATGCGTGTGAGTTTTGAGCTAGGATTGACCATTGAAAATAGGTATGTTAGTGGTCTGTGATCCGTTTTTACTGTAAAGTGTTTACCATAGATATATGGTCGAAAATGGGTAATTGCCCAATGAATTGCTGCTAATTCCTGTTCTGTAGTACTTTTGTTACTTTCACCTTTTGTGAATGAACGTGATGCATATGCTAATGGGAGTTGGAGTCCGTTATGGTTTTGAGTTAAAACCGCTCCACATGCTTGTTTACTAGCATCGGTGATTATGCAAAATTCTTTCTGAAAATCTGGGTACTGTAACAGAGTAGGTTCCATAAGTTTATCTTTTAAATATTGGAATGCATTTTGACATTCAGTTGACCACTCAAAGGGGACATTCTTTTTACATAATCTAGTTATGTGCCGGGAATAGTCGGCGAAGTTTTTAATAAAACGTCTATAATAATTGCAAAATGCAATAAATCGTCTAGCGCTGTCCGCATCATGTGGGACTGGATAGTTTTTGATGACGTCATATTTCTTGTCATCTGGCAAGATTCCTTTATCTGTGCATTTATGACCAAGAAAGGTCACTTCATGCATAAAAAATGAACATTTTTGTGGATGTAATTTTAGGTTGTGTTTCCTACATATCTCAAAAATATCTGTTCTACCTAGTGCTCTACCTAGTTGATCCAAAATGTCATAAATTCTAGGTAGTGGAAATTTGTCGGCCAGGAGTTTTTTGTTTATTTGACGATAGTCAACTACTAATCGCCATTTCTTTTGTTCTGAACCCGGAAGGGCTTTCTTTGGGACAAGTAGAAGTGGGCTGTTGTATTCTGATACGGATGGTTCGACAATATTGTCGTTGATTAATTTTCCTACTTGTTTTTTAATTTCCTCAACTTGGCTATGCGGACTTCGATAGTTCTTTATATATAGGTTCGTCATCCCTCAATCTCAATTTCTGTTTATAAAAATTATTTGTTGTGATTGATTCGGTTTCAAGCCCGAATACGTCACTAAAATTGGTGCATAGTTTAGTTAATTGCTTCTTGAATTGTACTGGGAAATTTTTGCTTAATTCAGCTATGACAGTTTTTTCTCGGATTTTTTGAGTAGTTTGAATTACCTTGTAATTCGAAAGTGGTTCATATTGTATGTTATTTATATGTACTAATTGGTTGGTACTGGTTGTATTCAGCAATCGGACAAATGTATTATTTTTTGAAGTTATTGTATTTGCTACATAAATACCAGGTTGAATTTCCTGGTTTGGGATCAATATGGTTTCTATATCGGACGTTAATTCTATTTTTCTGACAACTTGTGATCTTGCTGGTAGAAGAATTGTATTGTTACCAGAACTGTATGTTATTGGAACATAAATTTTAATTTTTATATTATTTGGTCGTATTATTAACCAATCCTCTGCAGGTTTTAAGTCTATTAGGCAGTTTAATTCTTTTATGAAATGAATGCCTATTATTCCATAACACGGAATTGCAAAATTCTGATTAACTAAATGGAAATTGTGTGGAATTATGTATTTATCTGTCTGTAGCTCTATTAGGGCAAGGCCTTGGGATGTTATTATACCTTCCCCTATTCCTTGAATATCTATTTTATTTTTTGTTTGAATGTCGTTAAAGACATCTGAATTTGCTTTTAATAGTGATATATTGGCACCTGTATCTATAAGGAATGTAAGTTGTTTTCCTGTTTTAGAATTGAGGAATGCCACGAATATATTGAGATTGAGGTTGATTGTGTGAACCGCTGGATTTTTTAATTTAGTGTATCTAAAGGATCTTGGGAGTTTCCCGAAGCTGTCTGGGTAACACGAACATTTTTCTGTCGTGTGTTTCCATTGCTATTGTATCTTTGGTTGTTATAGGTTCCACCGTTATTACGGTTATTGTTATTGTTATTATAATTATTGTTGTTGTAAATATGGTTGTGGTTGTAACCACGACCATTTCCTCCACCACGATAGTTACCTCGAAAGTTACTACCGCGGTAGACTTGTCCTTGTCTGGTGTACAATATTGAACTTGCGCTACCAGTCATCTCTGTACTACACTGTATATATTTTGCTACGGCATCATTCATTGTTGGGAATGTGCCTGCTTCTAGTATTGTTTTGAGTCTGCCGTGCTCGCAATTTTTAACCATTGTACTAATGGCCTCTTTGCAGCTGAACTTATCGGCGTGTTCCGCTGGCAAACCCTCATCAATGTATGATGCTTCTAGAAGTTTTCTCATATCATCAATCTCTGTTGTGAATTGGGCGGCTGTTTTGCCTTTTTGGCATACTTTTGCCATTTTAGCCTTTATAACATCTGATGACTCTCCGACAATAGTGTCTTGCAATTTCTTTATTATTGCGCTAATGGTGGTTTCATCTTGTATTTTATACAATGTAGTTCCTATTACTTTTGATTTAATTACTTCTATAGCTAAATTTTCGTATGGTCCTTTCGTTAGATCGACCAATTTGACTGCCGTAATGAATCTTTGTAAATGGAGTTTCTGTCCATTAAATTCCGGAATGGCGTGCGAAATATCTTTGATATATGGGCCATTGGGCAATTGTTTCGTCTGCCATTGTGGTTGGTTCTTGCCCAACCACGCTGTTTGCTGAACTAGTCGACGGTTTGTCGTCGTTCACCGGATGGTTCGATCTATTTGATCGAGAATCGTCTTCCGATATAATGATAATATTTTTTACATTCGGGGGCCTGGGACTTATTGGCCTTGATTCCGATTCTACAGCTGATATATGTCTCAGCTGTGTTTAGAAGATTTGGGATGTGTATGTCTAGATTGAATTTTTCTTTAACGAATACTAATCGTTCCCTTAGACGTTTGAAGACGTCTGTAGATTGAAACCAATGTATATCAGTAAGTCTTTGTCTGTTTTCTAGAAAAAGCTCTCTGACCTCATTATATATGTTTACCAAATTAGTTGTATGTTTAATGACCGTACTATTTTGTGTAGGTCTGTTCTGCGTTAAGCATTTGTATGACTTATCGAATTCTGCTCTTAGAGTGCAAACTTTAGCGCAGATCGTAAGCCAGTCCATATGTGTTTTTTAATGTTGTCCATTCCGATTGGGAGACAATCTAACATTAGCAATCACAATTCTTCCTAAAATTTCATTTTCTATTATTTGGCTGTTTACGAGGATGCCGGGTATGGTTGATAATACGATACCCTTTTGTGTGGCATCACAATGAATTAGTGGTGAAAAAGGTAAATTATATTCGTTCATATATGAGTATTCGAACTCTTATATGCTAATTGGATTGGGGAATGCGGCTAAGATTGCTTTAGCTCTATATTCGAAATTTTCATTCCTATCGTGGGTAGCCCTAATGGCTGCTGCTGTTCTACGAGACATTTTATTTTGTCTTTGTAACAATGTATTAAAGGCGGGAATTCTACCTGAAGTGTACCCATGTACATGTATTCGAGCTCTATTATGCTCCTAGGGGTCGTTGAGACCAATTTTTTTTTTTTTTTTTAAACTCTATCTAAATTGTTTGCCCTACTCATATATCTCTTTTTAATTATCTTATTATGTTTTACATACAATGTTAAAAGGAATTGTAAAACAGTGACAATGGTTAAAATCAGAAGTAATAACCAGAGTGCATTGAGATCATCCCTGTGGTCTATTATTTTGACATTATTGACCACATTGGCCGTATTGTCTTTGGTCTGACTATCGTCAGAACCGAACCAACCCATGGTGATGATTTTCTCTCAAAAATTGGTTTCTACAATGTTGGAGTTTTTATTTTTATTTGTTTTTTTTTTTTAATTATTTGCAATTCATTTATGCTTTTCAATAATTTTTTTTTTTCCATGGACACACATATCTATATATCACATGGTTTTAGTAATAGCCTAACAGAGGTTAGTATTTTCAAGTTGCACTTTAAGGGTGCTTCAACTCGAGATAGAAAATTATAATTATTGGCAATATGAGGCATGGCATTTCTGCAGCTCAATTGCGTTACTTCGCTCTTTTATTGGCGAAGTTGTTTATTGATTTCCTTGATGCGCTCTTGGCAGCGCTGTCGGTCCTCTTCATTTGTATATGTTTTTTTCCAGGTCCCGCTCCAGACGTCGTTGTTGAAGCAGCCGTTTGATCCGGCCGCCCCTCTTTGTTTTCTTCCTGGGGCGTTTTTCTTGTCTTGCCCTGTACTCAGCTATTGTGAGTGGGCGTGGTCCATCGTTTGGATACACTTCTAAGGCCTCTTGTAGGCTGAGTGCGTCCCTTTGCTCGGTAGGAGCAGCGTCGGCGAAGTCTGGTGCATTTTCTGCTGCTGGAGTGTTTGTGTTACTGTCCATCGACGGTGCAAGGGGCGATCCTATGCCACTCGCACTTATATTATTGGTCCTTGCTGGGTCTGGTGGGGGCCAGTGCTGGTCTTCGCACAGGTTTTTATATTGCGTGTACGCTCTTTGTAGCGCGGGCTGTTAAATCTCCTTGGGTATTATATATTCCTGGCCGCATTGTAGTCCCCAAAGTTAAGGGTATAAATTATAATGCAACATGGGTTTGTGCGTAATATCGTCGGCAGTCGTGCATGGGTCTGGCGAAACGGCTGGTTTGGCTTTCTGCTGGGTTTTTTTTTCTTGGCACTGGCACTGGGGACAACACTGTTTCAATAGTTTTTCCAATTTTCTTTTGACTTGGTCCGATTTTTTAAAACAAAATCACATGGTATTATATTTTTTTTTTTTTTTTTTCGGCCATTCTTTGTCTTTCAAAATTTTAACACTTTTTTTTTTAAAAATTTCTCTCTTTTTTTTTTCTCAATCCTTAGATTGATCCATCGTGTAGGACATATCGAGTCCTGTCACGGTCGCCATGTAAAATGAAATGTTCAAATCCTTTTTTGTTGGATCGTCGGGGCTCAACCCTCCGATCTGTTTTATTGTGATTTCTCTTCTGTATTTTACAATTGTGGTTTGGGCTTTTGTAAGCCCAAAGCCGCGGAGCTGCGCTGCCAGTGACGCCGGCAGCGGAGCGGCAGAACTATGTGTTCTTATCTCTTATATGTTAATATGTATATGCTCAGCGCTGTTGGCAGCGAGAGCGCGAGGGAAGATATATGTGTGTATGCATGTATATTAGTGCCGTCAAGTCATGGGAACATGCTGACGCTGCACTTGGGTCGCTCGAGGCATTCTTGAGTGAATCGTAATACGATCACCCAGAATGTCTGGGACTTTATTGTTACGTAAACACTGAAACAAAGTGTTACAGTGTGTATTCTTTAAGTACCGTCGGTACAGTGGGTATTCGAAATAATGAATACTTTACTTTACTTTAATATGAGCATACTACACATGAAGGAGGCTGCCAATAAAAACACAAATACTCACCTGCTTTTTACGCCAACACCAACCAGACAAGGGTCGCCAGCAACAACATCCAAACGCCGAAAGTACCTGCAAATAAACATAAATTAAAAACGAGGGGGAACGTTGTGAGTTGCTGCGGACACCGCAACTCTAAGGTTATACCCGATACTAAGTCAGTATGGCTCTCCTCCGGCAGACGCCGCTAATATTTAACGACACGACAAAGAGTGCGTGCGAGAGAGACAGAAAATCAGTCTGAGCGTGACGTCGGGCGCTGCGTAGCCACTGCAAATTGATTTGTTCCTTTTGGCTAAAAAAATGGTCTGATCTGATCCAGATTCAGCAATCTAATAGATATGGTCATTATCTATGATTCTGCGTTTTTAGTTTTCTCAAATCTGCAATATTGTGGATGCAACAGATTTTCGTCCTTTGTGGGGGCGGATGGAGGTGGGGCGAAATTCTGAGATATACGTTTTATAGTGACATCTTAAAGGAGTGTGTGCACCAAATTTGGTTACTATAGCCTTAATAGTCGCTGAGATTTGTGGTTGCCTCAGATTTTCGTCCTTTGCGGGGGCGGAAGGGGGTGTGGCGAAATTTGGACAGGAAACGGTCAAGGTCCGATATCACAGGAGTGTGGATACCAAATTTGGTTGCTCTGGCTTTTATAGGTTCTGAGATCCTTGAACTCATATTTTGCAATTGGCAAAACCGACCATGAAACCTGTGTGTTAGAGTGAGACAGAGCGAGAAAGAGTGAAATTGTTTTCGTGATTCTGGCTGTAATAATTATACGATCTGGTTCAGATTTTGCACTCCAGAAGATATAGTCATCTACTACGATTCTGCGTTTTTAGTTTTCTCGTATCGTCGAAATTGTGGATGCCACAGATTTTCGCCCTTTGTGGGGGCGCAAGTGGGCGGGGCAAAGTTTTGAAATATTTTTGGAGCAGTGACATATCACAGAAGTCTGGATCCAAAACATCGTTGCTCTAGCTCTTATAGTCTTTGAGCATTAGGCGCTGAAGGGGACGGACAGACGGACAGACGGACGGACGGACAGACAGACAGGGCTCAATCGACTCGGCTATTGATGCTGATCAAGAATATATATACTTTATAGGGTCGGAAACGATTCCTTCTGGACGTTACACACATACACTTTTACCACAAATCTAATATACCCCAATACTCATTTTGAGTATCGGGTATAAAAAATCAAACGCCAAAAACAAACACCTCATCTGGATGGCCGGACCAGCACCCAATCAAAACGCCATTAAAAACTGACGACGAACGTGGCCGAGGAGGCCAGGCCAATCCAACTGACAGCGCATCCTGGTGGCCGGACCAGCAGCCACTCGGATGCGGCCAACAACATCACAATCGACAACGCATCCTGGTGGCCGGACCAGCAGCCACTCGGATGCGGCCAATAACATGACTCGTTGGCATCACACTTCGATGCCAATGCCAACACACTGGACAATGCATCTCGGGTGGCCGGACCAGTGCCACTCGATTGGATGCGCAATCTCCACCTGACAGATGCAACGTGGGCGGCCGGACTAGAGCCGCTCGCTATCTCCAACTTTGCCCACGATGCACGCCAACACCATCAATCCAGCCAGCCAATAAACAACACACAGGGGGACAACAGAGCCGGCCGGTATACAGCGTAATGTTCGCATTGCGTTTGTTATGCCCGCCGGTGCTCCGTTGTTGTTTGTCCTCCTGTTAGAAATAAAATAAATTGTAATTAATATGTTTATATGTGTGTAAATGTATGTCAATTATCGTTTATTTACCTTGTCTGCATCAATGTTTTTGTTGTAGATGTCAATCCTGTTGTTTCTGTAGTTTTTGCATGTCCGTAGATAGTTTGTCCATAGTTTTAGCTAGATTACTTGCCTGTGATATTAGAAATAAGTTTTTGGAAATTAATGTAGTTTTTCTGTAGTTAATTGTATATTTTTAGTAGTTTTTGATTAGTTTTATTACCTTTTTCCTCTTCTTCCCCACCTATGGGCCATTACCATATTTCCCCTGACATCTGGTATCACCAAAAATACCACGCAAATACCAGACCATTGACCGATAACACACCAAAAAGCCAATTCAAATTTAAATTGCATTTCTCAATGCTAGTGTGTTATCGGCCGCCAACTTCGGCAATATACGCCCAGCCAATTTCCACACCCACCCCCCCCTCCCACTTCAAATGCCGCTAAAGACCAAATGAGGCTGAGCAGGAATAAAATGAACACTGCAAACCATCGCCACTCTGCCAAACGCCCCAACAAAGCCATTACAACCGCCCACAAGATGCTATGCGGTCGTCTCTTCGGAGCTACTCGCGCCCGGATCGTAAGATCCGGAAGTTTAAAGTATCCGGGCGGTTATACGGGAGCAGGCATTTATCCCCTTCCCATCCCATCCCATCCCATCCTTGACAACAGAGCAGCCAATACAAGAAGCACAGGGAAACATTAGACATGAGCCATTTGCCAACAACAACACACAGCCACTAATGCAAACAGCCATTGCAAATTTTCATTGCCTACTTCAGTCACCCATCGAGTGAGTAACCAGCCATTGCACTATGGTCCGAACGACCACTTTTGTTGGCCAAAACCTAATTTTTCAAAGTCAAAACTGAAACCTGGTTTTGATCGCTCTGCATTAGAAAAAGATCGACCATTAAATCTGCGTACCAGAAATTTCCATAGATGGCGCCACATTCGCAAAATCAGCTGTCCAACCCAACTGTTTTTATAGTAAAGCACGTGAAGGGAAAAAGTGGCAAATTAATAACCACTTTAGATATCTCAAAAATTGAAAAACGCCAAGACGTGATTACATTTTTTTGATGAATCTTGATCTGTCGGGTTCTTACTACGTGTTTTGAGTTTTTAACTGTCTCTAGTAGTTCTGATGTCTTCGTAATTGAAGGTTAAAGTGAGGCCTTCAACATGTGCCAACTTGTAATGAAAACTAATTTTTGAAAAGGTGTACAAAGTGAGTCCTACCTAGTCCCACCCTGAAACCTTTTCTGTGTCGTAGATTAATAAATTCTTTTTGAAATGTATATAGTAAGAAATGCCACTTTTTACCACAATTCTTGGAATTTGCATTAATAGAGCATAACCTCAAATTCGAAAATGCAGATTTGTTTGCCGAATGGAATTCAGAGAAGGGTAAAATTATCAATTATTTGAAAACGGATCTTAAGGCGACATATCATATGAAATTAATAAAGCTTTTGAAGATACCAGCAAGAAAATTTGTTACCGTTTGGCAACATACCGGAACAAATGCCGGTAAAATTCAAAGATGTTTGAACGAAAATATGTGGATTGGCCACAAGCCTTTGTTATAATACATTTATCTTTATGTCCAAATATGCTAACTAAGTTCGTAAGGTTTTACAGGACCCAGTCGGAAAGCCGGCACATATCTCACTTAACGAGGCGTTAACCTTGCTTCTAGACAAGGATTTCGGCAATAATTTACGGAAACCTTTAAACGATTTTATTTTTATTTAAATCAAAATTTTTTTTAGTCGTGCAACGCCGTTTTCTTAAATAAAATATGCTTAATACTTTTTTTCACTATAACTAAAAATTTAAATATGCATTATTAAAAAAAGGGGCGGTGCCACACCCATTTTTTTTCTTAAATCCATTTCTTATTGATTATATATATCCAATACAAAAAACTAAATGAAAAAATCTTGTTCCGTTCGGGAGTTATTAATTTTGGCCAACAAAAGTGGTCGTTCGGACCATAGTGCATTGCCATGGCCGACATATCCACGGCCACAGCCACTCCCCCCTCGAGCCCCATCAAAACAGCAGCGCCAATACCAAAAATACCAACTGCAAGTCCCGCAACCCCGCCAAATTCCAAAAACCCGCCAAACAAAAAGGGAAAGGCCGATAGGACGCTCTCGCTGCCGCTTTTCCCGCCTCTCACGCTCTCGAACATTCAAAACCGTTCGGGAGTAACGGGAGAGGGAGAAGACGGAGGAGAGCCGGCAAGCCGACGCGCAGGAGCAGAGCGCCAAAACGGCCAACGGGCAGCCACACACACACACACGAACGGATCGAACCTGTTGCGAGACGAACTTGGTTCGAGTTCGAGCAACGGGTCGATCCAAGCCATAGCCCAGCCAGCACCTACACAAAGACAAACAGCAACAACTACACAGCCGCAATCACAGCCAATCCCACCAACACCGAAACGACGCCGCGCCCTCATCGACAGTGAGAGCGACGATGCGGAGGGTGAGAGGAAGCAGGCCAGACGACGGGGCCGCCATCACCAGCAGCGGCAGCAAACACAACACACAAAGACAAACACCAACACCGTCACCGCCACTAACCATCGCCATAACCAACACCAACACAACTACTGCCACTCCCAATACACACACCCTTGCCATCTTCCCCATTCCACGCCCTCTGACTGGTTCCGGGACTGCATGCAAGACGAGGGGTACACGGTCCGGTATACTCGGGCGATCACCGATCGGTTCGATCGCAGCCGTCAATTCAACCTCTTCGAGGCTGAGATCGCCCCCAAACCGGACCGTGGCCAATACGATGTGTTGAAGCTGAGACGCCTGGGTGGGAGGCCCGTCACGGTTGAGAGACTTGGAGTCTCCCGTGACCCTGCCCAGTGCCATCGATGTCAGGTGTTTGGCCACACCCGCGCATATTGTAGACGAGCTGCTGTCTGCATGAAATGCGCGGGCGGGCACCTGACGACGGAGTGCAGCAAGCCAAGGGCTGCAAATCCCAAATGCGCCAACTGCCAGGGCCAGCACATCAGCGCCTACAAGGGCTGCAGCGCTTACAAGGCAGCCAGGCAGCGGCTCCTGGCCCACAGGGTCGCCAGGGAGGAGGAGCATCGACGGCAGCAGCAGCAGCCTCAGCCACTACGGCAACAGCCACAGCCAATGCAACAGCCAATTCAGCAGCAACAGCCAGCACATCGTCTCCAGCAGCCACCACAACGTCACCAGCAGCCACTACAGCGACAGTTGCAGCAACAGCAGCCACCCACACAGCCACTCCACCCACAGCCGCAGCAGCAACGCCAGCGCGGTCCGGGTCGGCAGCATCGGCAGCAGCTACAGCATCGCGACCAACATCCCCAGCCACTGGCCGAGGGGCGCCAATACCAGAGGGTCCAGCCGATGCAGCCGATCCCAAATCGTGCTCCGACGCCACGCCAACCCCAGATACAGCAGCAGCCAGGCGCCCAGTGCGATGGGAGCTGTGCCCATAATCTGAAAAGATATGCCGGTAAAATTAGAGAGCTGGAAGAAAAACTGGCAGCAATTACAACAAAACTGACAAACCTGCTGCAGGCAAGGGACGAGAGCACGGGAGGAGTGCCGCCACTACAGACAACAACAGCAGCAGCAGCAGCATCCGCACAGCCATCACCAAGACCAGCACCAAATACGCACCATGACGCCGCAGCCATATCGGACTCTGAATCCGATATGGACTGCGAAGCAATTGACGACGAGGATGACGACGAATGGACCGACCACGATCCATTCGACGCGCTGGATGGCCTGGGCGAAATATGGAGGGCACAAATCGCCAGCGCACGCGAAAGCATGCTATCGGGCGGTGCCTATTGATGTGCCCAATCGTCGTTCCCGAGACAGCCACCGCAACGAAGAAAAAGACGTCAATACAGACAACAACGAAAAACGGCCAAAACACATGAAATCCACACTTACCTGCCAATCACCAGACAGAGCTGACCAACAAGAAGCTGCCTCGCCACCAACATTGACAATTTCCTGCCAATTGGGCGGAAAAGGAGGCCTCTTTCTGATGACGCTGCCACCACACCATCACAATGACGTCACGCCACTCTCAACCAACAGCAGCCATTCCAACGACGATGCAGATGCTGACGCCTGTTGCCGCTCCACTGGGTCGCACCCGTCTCTCACGCCAATTATGTGAGGGCGGGATGGCTCGGTGTTGAGCCGCCAGACGCCAGCAAATCCTGCAAAAGAAGGATAACCATGAAGGAGGCTGCCAATAAACATACAAACACTCACCTGCAAACGTCTTCACGCCAACACCAACCAGACAAGGGTCGCCAGCAACATCCAAACGCCGACAAGTACCTGCAAATAAACACAAATTAAAACCAAAGCCAAAGCAAACACCTCATCTGGATGGCCGGACCAGCAGCCATTCAAAACGCCATTACGAATTGACGACGAATGTGGCCGAGGAAGCCAGGCCAATCCAACTGACAGCGCATCCTGGTGGCCGGACCAGCAGCCACTTGGATGCGGCCAACAATTAAAACCGACAACGCATCCTGGTGGCCGGACCAGCAGCCACTCGGATGCGGCCAATAACATGACTCGTTGGCATCACACTTCGATGCCAGCGCCAACACACTGGACAATGCATCTCGGGTGGCCGAACCAGTGCCACTCGATTGTTTATTGGACGTTGACATGCAATGACTGCATCTAACAAGAGGCGATGCAATTACTGCACCGTCAAGTGGCCCGTGTGACACCAGCAGAAGGCTGTTACGCGCGGATCCCAGGCAAAACGCAGCCCTCCTCCCGCCCAACCGACCGAGGGGCGCTGCCGCATGACGCGCGGTGCGTAGCCGAACCAAACGCGAGCATGCAAGAAAGATAGATATTAGACTAACCTTCGAGGAAAATTAGCACTAAACTTATTAAGAAATTAAGCATGCAATAAAATACAAAATACAAATACCACTACAATTACTAATTACTAGAGAGGTGTGTAAGGATTAGTAATTTAATAAGAGGAAGAGAATTAGTGGAGGATATAATATGGTAGAGGGAATTATAGTCCGAGCATAAGACCCTAAACGGTTCATGCAAGGAATAATTCGATCTACAAAGTGGAAGGAACAACGGTATAAAGTTTCTAGTCAGTCTAATAGGAATCGTGAAGTTTATGCGGCTCAACAGATCAGGGCTGTCTATGTCACCCCTGATCAAGTTGTGCATAAATATCACACCAAGCATTTTTCTACGGTTAACTAAGGATGGGAGGTTTACTAATAATAGTCTACTAGAGTAAGATGGGAGTCTTACACCCGCATCCCAGTTAAGGCCCCGCAGAGCAAAGAGTAAAAAGTTTTTCTGTACTGATTCTATACGGTCCTGGTGTACTTTGTACTGAGGGCACCATACACAGGAGCCGTATTCTAAGATCGGACGAACAAGCGAGGTATAGAGAGTCTTTGTTATATAGGGGTCGTCAAATTCCTTTGACCACCTCTTTATAAACCCAAGCACGCCCATGGCCTTATTTACCATGGTAGAAATGTGTTCGGAAAACTTTAACTTGGGATCTAACATAACACCCAGATCATCCACCAGGGTAATTCTCTCAAGAGAACCCCCAAATAGGGTGTAGGGAGCCAACAAAGGGTTAGAACGATAAAATGTCATAACTTTGCATTTCGAGGCATTAAGGTGTAACAAGTTTGCACAACACCATGACTGAAAGCTATTGAGATCGGATTGCAAGCGAGAATGAAATGAAATGTCCTTGTACTGGACACAGAGTTTAACATCATCCGCATACATAAGTACTCGAGAGTATGTTATTACTGAAGGCAAGTCATTAATAAAGAGTGTGAAGAGTAAGGGGCCTAGATGGCTGCCCTGTGGTACTCCCGAAGAAACCTTTACTGGTAAAGAGAGGGAGTTTTTGAAGAGGACTCTTTGAGACCTAGAACAAAGATAGCTAGAAATCCATCTCAGGAGGTTGGGCGGAAACCCTAAAAGGTCAAGTTTATGTGCTAAAAGGGAATGGTTTACAGAGTCGAATGCTTTACTAAAGTCGGTGTAAATAACATCCGTCTGTAAGTTACCTTGAAAGCCTTTAATAATGAAAGAGGTAAACTCTAACAAGTTCGTGGTGGTTGATCGCCGCCTTATAAATCCATGCTGAGTTGGAGATATAAGTGACTTGCAGAGATGTTGCAAGTGCGGAGTTAAAACCTTCTCAAACAATTTGGGAATAGCGGATAACTTTGCTATACCTCTATAATTTTTTACATCAGACTTACTACCTTTTTTATGGAGAGGAATTATAAACGATTCCTTCCAGATTGGGGGGAAGCAAGATGAATCAATGGACATGGTGAATAGTTTAAGCAATGGTCCACACAGAGCCTCGGCGCAGTACCTGAGTACACAACCTGGAACCCCGTCTGGACCCGGTGAAAACACCGGCTTAACTAGTCGAAGATCTTGAAGTAGGGAATACTCATTTAACAAGGGACTGAAAATGCCGTTCGACCTCGGTAATCCGTATGGGTACGGTTGACCAGAGTAGCGTTCCTCAGAATAGGTAGTTTGGAAAAACTGGGCAAAAAGATCGGCAATTGCCTGATCATTATTTGCCGACGTATTACAAAATGATAGCGAGGATGGGTGTGCGGACGTTCTACGCTTACTGTTTACGAAGCAGTAAAACTGTTTAGGGTCCTGAGAAAAACGTATCCTGCAACGAGATAGGTAGTTCTTATAGCATTGAGCATTAAGAACTGAAAAGTTTGACCGAGCTATTACATAACGAGAGTGAGAAGTAGGAGAACCCACTTCTTGAAATTTTTTATAAAGTCTTGATTTTAAGTTTTTTAGACTGGATAACTCTTTGGTAAACCAAGGGGGTTTTCCAGATCTAATCGGACAAGAAAGCGGGACACAAGAATCAAAAAATGTGCCAAGAGCATTGTAAAAAATGTTTGTGGCTTTTGTGACATCAGTGCACAAGTACAAAGCGGACCAATCAAAATCCCTAATTAGGTTATTAAGCTTCGCAAACTCGGCTTTACGAAAGCAGCGGACACGTTCAGGTAGTCTACTCGACCGATCCAATACAGTTGGTCCTATGTCTAGCGACACCTCGAAAGTAGGGTGGTAGGCGTCTTCAGGTATAGTGAGCGGAAGGGCTCGGGTTAACAACACTATCTCCTACAGCTAAATTTAAATCTTTTAACTTTAAGTCATAGAGCTGTTTATTTTTAATTTTATGCTCCTCGAGCATAATCCTTGCTCGTTTATATGCTATTTCTAATCTATATTTACTCTCTTTAGAGTAATCATCTATGTTATATAGAGGTGCTATTCTATCTATAGTATTAAATTGAACTGGTAAGTTTGAAGTCTTACCGAAAACTAGCTCATATGGACAATAATCATGTGCCATAGAGGGGGTTGTATTAAAACAATATACGAAGTATTGCAGCCATACATCCCAATCTGATTTGTCAGCTGAGATGTATGAGCGTATGAACTCGTTAAATGTTCTGTGGCTTCGCTCCACGGTTCCTACAGTCTGGTGATGATGTGCAGTAGAAGTTATGTTTTTGATGTTTAGATTTTTACATAAGTCTTCAATTATTGAATTTTTATATTCTGTTCCCATGTCCGTAATGAACGTCTTCATTGGACCGTACTTTAGAATAAAATTTTCAAAAATAGCTTTAGCTACTGTATTTGCACTTTTGTTTCTAATAGGTATGGCAACAAGGTATTTTGTCAGGTCACATATTAAGGTGACTGCATATTCATTTCCTTGTTCTGATTTAGGAAGTGGACCGATCGTATCCACTATTACCCTATCAAAAGCCATGTATGGTGTTTCTGTAATAGTCAATGGAGTTATTGTGTGCTTGGTTACTTTAGCTTTTTGGCATTTTGGACATTTTCGTATGTAATTGGTTATTTCTTTAGTCATACCTTTCCAAAAATAATGTCTTTTGACCTTGGCCAAGGTTTTTGTTATGCCTGTATGTCCTCCTTGTATGGGATCATCATGTAATGTAGACAGTATTGCTTCTTTTTCTTTTTCATTTTTAATTAGGGTCACCGGGTTGAGTAGCGCTACTCTTATTGTTCGTAATATTTTATTGCCCATATTTTTAAAATTATCTATTGAAATGTATTCAAAGATATTTTCCCACGGTGCCACTTTGAGTTGGCTGATTTTTTGTTTACCGGCTTGCGTTTCAAGCCTTTGGAAAAACTGACCTAAGTCAAGGGTTCCATTAGTATACAAATCGCTAACATCATATCTTGCAGTAATTTTTTTTCCATGTTTGAAAAAACATAAATTATTATTTACATGCAAGGTCACTACTTTACGTACTTCGTCATTGTTGATGACTTCATATACGTTGGGCTTTGAAGCTTTTGTTAGAGATTGCCTAGGCAATTCTATTTTTTCTTTTCCTGCGCAGGATTTCTGTCTACTCTGTTGCCTGGTAGTGACTTTCAGGACTTTATTCGTATTTTGTATGTTTTTTAGGTCTGTGATGGTTATTCTTGATAACGCATCTGCTACATGATTATCTTTACCCTTTAGATACTCGACTGTAAAGTCGTATTCTTCTAATTCGAGCCGCATGCGTGTGAGTTTTGAGCTAGGATTGACCATTGAAAATAGGTATGTTAGTGGTCTGTGATCCGTTTTTACTGTAAAGTGTTTACCATAGATATATGGTCGAAAATGGGTAATTGCCCAATGAATTGCTGCTAATTCCTGTTCTGTAGTACTTTTGTTACTTTCACCTTTTGTGAATGAACGTGATGCATATGCTAATGGGAGTTGGAGTCCGTTATGGTTTTGAGTTAAAACCGCTCCACATGCTTGTTTACTAGCATCGGTGATTATGCAAAATTCTTTCTGAAAATCTGGGTACTGTAACAGAGTGGGTTCCATAAGTTTATCTTTTAAATATTGGAATGCATTTTGACATTCAGTTGACCACTCAAAGGGGACATTCTTTTTACATAATCTAGTTATGTGCCGGGAATAGTCGGCGAAGTTTTTAATAAAACGTCTATAATAATTGCAAAATGCAATAAATCGTCTAGCGCTGTCCGCATCATGTGGGACTGGATAGTTTTTGATGACGTCATATTTCTTGTCATCTGGCAAGATTCCTTTATCTGTGCATTTATGACCAAGAAGGGTCACTTCATGCATAAAAAATGAACATTTTTGTGGATGTAATTTTAGGTTGTGTTTCCTACATATCTCAAAAATATCTGTTAAGTTTTTAAGCATATGTTTTTCGGAACAACCCATGACTATTAGATCGTCCATATACAGGAAGGCTTGCGAAGCTTCAAGTCCAGAGAATGCTATAGTCATCATTCTTTGAAATGAATTCGGCGCTATTTTTAAACCAAATGGTAGTCGCGTGAAGCGATATGAGCCATTGCTCGTGGAAAAAGACGTTATATTTCGCGAACTTTCTTCTAGTTCGATTTGATGAAAACCTGACATTAAGTCAAGGCATGAGAAATACTTTGCTCTACCTAGTTGATCCAAAATGTCATCAATTCTAGGTAGTGGAAATTTGTCGGCCAGGAGTTTTTTGTTTATTTGACGATAGTCAACTACCAATCGCCATTTCTTTTGTTCTGAACCCGGAAGGGCTTTCTTTGGGACAAGTAGAAGTGGGCTGTTGTATTCTGATACGGATGGTTCGACAATATTGTCGTTGATTAATTTTCCTACTTGTTTTTTAATTTCCTCAACTTGGCTATGCGGACTTCGATAGTTCTTTATATATATAGGTTCGTCATCCCTCAATCTCAATTTGTGTCTATAAAAATTATTTGTTGTGATTGATTCGGTTTCAAGCCCGAATACGTCACTAAAATTTGTACATAGTTTAGTTAATTGCTTCTTGAATTGTACTGGGAAATGTTTGCTTAATTCAGCTATGACAGTTTTTTCTCGGATTTTTTGAGTTGTTTGAATTACCTTGTAATTCGAAAGTGGTTCATATTGTATGTTATTTATATGTACTAATTGGTTGGTACTGGTTGTATTCAGCAATCGGACAAATGTATTATTTTTTGAAGTTATTGTATTTGCTACATAAATACCAGGTTGAATTTCCTGGTTTGGGATCAATATGGTTTCTATATCGGACGTTAATTCTATTTTTCTGACAACTTGTGATCTTGCTGGTAGAAGAATTGTATTCTTACCAGAACTGTATGTTATTGGAACATAAATTTTAATTTTTATATTATTTGGTCGTATTATTAACCAATCCTCTGCAGGTTTTAAGTCTATTAGGCAGTTTAATTCTTTTATGAAATCAATGCCTATTATTCCATCACACGGAATTGCAAAATTTTGATTAACTAAATGGAAATTGTGTGGAATTATGTACTTATCCGTCTGTAGCTCTATTAGGGCAAGGCCTTGGGATGTTATTATACCTTCCCCTATTCCTTGAATATCTATTTTATTTTTTGTTTGAATGTCGTTAAAGACATCTGAATTTTCTTTTAATAATGATATATTGGCACCGGTATCTATAAGGAATGTAAGTTGTTTTCCTGTTTTAGAATTGAGGAATGTCACGAATATATTGAGATTGAGGTTGATTGTGTGAACCGCTGGATTTTTTAATTTAGTGTATCTAAAGGATCTTGGGAGTTTCCCGAAGCTGTCTGTGTAACACGAACATTGTTCTGTCGTGTGTTTCCATTGCTATTGTATCTTTGGTTGTTATAGGTTCCACCGTTATTACGGTTATTTCCCCTATAGCCAACACGACCTCTATTGTTATTATAACTATTGTTGTAAATATGGTTGTGGTTGTAACCACGACCATTTCCTCCACCGCGATAGTTACCTCGAAAGTTACTACCGCGGTAGACTTGTCCTTGTCTGGTGTACAATATTGAACTTGCACTACCAGTCATCTCTGTACTACACTGTATATATTTTGCTACGGCATCATTCATTGTTGGGAATGTGCCTGCTTCTAGTATTGTTTTGAGTCTGCCGTGCTCGCAATTTTTAACCATTGTACTAATGGCCTCCTTGCAGCTGAACTTATCGGCGTGTTTCGCTGGCAAACCCTCATCAATGTATGATGCTTCTAGAAGTTTTCGCATATCATCAATCTCTGTTGTGAATTGGGCTGCTGTTTTGCCTTTTTGGCATACTTTTGCCATTTTAGCCTTTATAACATCTGATGACTCTCCGACAATAGTGTCCTGCAATTTCTTTATTATTGCGCTAATGGTGGTTTCATCTTGTATTTTATACAATGTAGTTCCTATTACTTTTGATTTAATTACTTCTATAGCTAAATTTTCGTATGGTCCTTTCGTTAGATTGACCAATTTGACTGCCGTAATGAATCTTTGTAAATGGAGTTTCTGTCCATTAAATTCCGGAATGGCGTGCGAAATATCTTTGATATATGCCCATTGGGCAATTGTTTCGTCTGCCATTGTGGTTGGTTCTTGCCCAACCACGCTGTTTGCTGAACTAGTCGACGGTTTGTCGTCGTTCACCGGATGGTTCGATCTATTTGATCGAGAATCGTCTTCCGATATAATGATAATATTTTTTACATTCGGGGGCCTGGGACTTATTGGCCTTGATTCCGATTCTACAGCTGGTATATATGTCGCAGCTGTGTTTAGAAGATTTGGGATGTGTATGTCTAGATTGAATTTTTCTTTAACGAATACTAATCGTTCCCTTAGACGTTTGAAGACGTCTGTAGCTTGAAACCAATGTATATCAGTAAGTCTTTGTCTGTTCTCTAGAAAAAGTTCTCTGACCTCATTATATATGTTTACCAAATTAGTTGTATGTTTAATGACCGTACTATTTTGTGTAGGTCTGTTCTGCGTTAAGCATTTGTATGACTTATCGAATTCTGCTCTTAGAGTGCAAACTTTAGCGCAGATCGTAAGCCAGTCCATATGTGTTTGTTAATGTTGTCCATTCCGATTGGAAGACAATCTAACATTAGAAATCACAATTCTTCCTAGAATTTCATTTTCTATTATTTGGCTGTTTACGAGGATGCCGGGTATGGTTGATAATACGATACCCTTTTGTGTGGCATCACAATGAATTAGTGGTGAAAAAGGTAAATTATATTCGTTCATATATGAGTATTCGAACTCGTATATGCTAATTGGATTGGGGAATGCGGCTAAGATTGCTTAAGCTCTATAATCGAAATTTTCATTCCTATCGTGGGTAGCCCTAATGGCTGCTGCTGTTCTACGAGACATTTTATTTTGTCTTTGTAACAATATATTAAAGGCGGGAATTCTACCTGAAATGTACCCATGTACATGTATTCGAGCTCTATTATGCTCCTAGGGGTCGTTGAGACCAATTTTTATACCCGATACTCAAAATGAGTATTGGGGTATATTAGATTTGTGGTGAAAGTGGATGTGTGTAACGTCCAGAAGGAATCGTTTCCGACCCCATAAAGTATATATATTCTTGATCAGCATCAATAGCCGAGTCGATTGAGCCCTGTCTGTCTGTCCGTCCGTCCGTCTGTCCGTCTGTCCGTCCCCTTCAGCGCCTAATGCTCAAAGACTATAAGAGCTAGAGCAACGATGTTTTGGATCCAGACTTCTGTGATATGTCACTGCTCCAAAAATATTTCAAAACTTTGCCCCGCCCACTTCCGCCCCCACAAAGGGCGAAAATCTGTGGCATCCACAATTTTAAAGATACGAGAAAACCAAAAACGCAGAATCGTAGAGAATGAGATATCTTTTAGACTGCGGAATCTGAATTGGATCGTATTATTATTATAGCCAGCATCAAGAAAACAATTTCATTTTTTCTCGCCCTGTCTCTCTCTAACACACACGTAGCATAGGCGGCTTTGCTTAGAGTAAAACATTAGCGCCTAGATCTCAGAGACTATAAAAGCTAGAGCAACCAAATTTGGTATCCACACTCCTAATATATCAGACCGAGACGAGTTTGTTTCAAAATTTCGCCACACCCCCTTCCGCCCCCGCAAAGGATGCAAATCTGGGGATATTCATAAATCTCAAAGACTATTAACGCTAGAGTAACCAAATTTGGAATCCGCACTTCTCTTAGATCTCACTATAAAACGTGTATCTCAAAATTTCGCCCCACCCCCTTCCGCCCACACAAAGGACGAAAATCTGTTGCATCCACAATATTGCAGATTCGAGAAAACTAAAAACGCAGAATCATAGATAACGACCATATCTATCAGATTGCTGAATCTGGATCAGATCAGATAATTTTTGTGGCCAAAAGGAACAAATCAATTTGCAGTGGCTACGCAGCGCGTGACATCACGCTCAGACTGATTTTCTGTCTCTCTCGCACGCACTCTTTGTCGTGTCGTTTAATATTAGCGGCGTCTGCCGGAGGAAAGCCATACTGACTTAGTATCGGGTATAACTGTAGAGTTGCGGTGTCCTCAGCAACTCACAACGTTCCCCCTCGTTATGGTTTATATTTATGTATGGCCATACTAAAAATGATTAATAATTGCAAATCTTTAACCTATCCTTATGTACTTTCTGAGTTTTGTTTTTATTATCGGAGATTATGACGTTATCTCTTTCTCCGATACTTTCTACTCTATATGGTCCTATATATTTAAAATCTAGCTTATGTCCTGTTTCATTTTTCAATAAAACTTTATCTCCTACAGCTAAATTTAAATCTTTTAACTTTAAGTCATATAGCTGTTTATTTTTAATTTTATGCTCCTCGAGCATAATCCTTGCTCGTTTATATGCTATTTCTAATCTATATTTACTCTCTTTAGAGTAATCATCTATGTTATATAGAGGTGCTATTCTATCTATAGTATTAAATTGAACTGGTAAGTTTGAAGTCTTACCGAAAACTAGCTCATATGGACAATAATCATGTGCCATAGAGGGGGTTGTATTAAAACAATATACGAAGTATTGCAGCCATACATCCCATACATCAAGCCTTTGGAAAAACTGACCTAAGTCAAGGGTTCCATTAGTATACAAATCGCTAACATCATATCTTGCAGTAATTTTTTTTCCATGTTTGAAAAAACATAAATTATTATTTACATGCAAGGTCACTACTTTACGTACTTCGTCATTGTTGATGACTTCATATACGTTGGGCTTTGAAGCTTTTGTTAGAGATTGCCTAGGCAATTCTATTTGTTATTTTCCTGCGCAGGATTTCTGTCTACTCTGTTGCCTGGTAGTGACTTTCAGGACTTTATTCGTATTTTGTATGTTTTTTAGGTCTGTGATGGTTATTCTTGATAACGCATCTGCTACATGATTATCTTTACCCTTTAGATACTCGACTGTAAAGTCGTATTCTTCTAATTCGAGCCGCATGCGTGTGAGTTTTGAGCTAGGATTGACCATTGAAAATAGGTATGTTAGTGGTCTGTGATCCGTTTTTACTGTAAAGTGTTTACCATAGATATATGGTCGAAAATGGGTAATTGCCCAATGAATTGCTGCTAATTCCTGTTCTGTAGTACTTTTGTTACTTTCACCTTTTGTGAATGAACGTGATGCATATGCTAATGGGAGTTGGAGTCCGTTATGGTTTTGAGTTAAAACCGCTCCACATGCTTGTTTACTAGCATCGGTGATTATGCAAAATTCTTTCTGAAAATCTGGGTACTGTAACAGAGTAGGTTCCATAAGTTTATCTTTTAAATATTGGAATGCATTTTGACATTCAGTTGACCACTCAAAGGGGACATTCTTTTTACATAATCTAGTTATGTGCCGGGAATAGTCGGCGAAGTTTTTAATAAAACGTCTATAATAATTGCAAAATGCAATAAATCGTCTAGCGCTGTCCGCATCATGTGGGACTGGATAGTTTTTGATGACGTCATATTTCTTGTCATCTGGCAAGATTCCTTTATCTGTGCATTTATGACCAAGAAAGGTCACTTCATGCATAAAAAATGAACATTTTTGTGGATGTAATTTTAGGTTGTGTTTCCTACATATCTCAAAAATATCTGTTCTACCTAGTGCTCTACCTAGTTGATCCAAAATGTCATAAATTCTAGGTAGTGGAAATTTGTCGGCCAGGAGTTTTTTGTTTATTTGACGATAGTCAACTACTAATCGCCATTTCTTTTGTTCTGAACCCGGAAGGGCTTTCTTTGGGACAAGTAGAAGTGGGCTGTTGTATTCTGATACGGATGGTTCGACAATATTGTCGTTGATTAATTTTCCTACTTGTTTTTTAATTTCCTCAACTTGGCTATGCGGACTTCGATAGTTCTTTATATATAGGTTCGTCATCCCTCAATCTCAATTTCTGTTTATAAAAATTATTTGTTGTGATTGATTCGGTTTCAAGCCCGAATACGTCACTAAAATTGGTGCATAGTTTAGTTAATTGCTTCTTGAATTGTACTGGGAAATTTTTGCTTAATTCAGCTATGACAGTTTTTTCTCGGATTTTTTGAGTAGTTTGAATTACCTTGTAATTCGAAAGTGGTTCATATTGTATGTTATTTATATGTACTAATTGGTTGGTACTGGTTGTATTCAGCAATCGGACAAATGTATTATTTTTTGAAGTTATTGTATTTGCTACATAAATACCAGGTTGAATTTCCTGGTTTGGGATCAATATGGTTTCTATATCGGACGTTAATTCTATTTTTCTGACAACTTGTGATCTTGCTGGTAGAAGAATTGTATTGTTACCAGAACTGTATGTTATTGGAACATAAATTTTAATTTTTATATTATTTGGTCGTATTATTAACCAATCCTCTGCAGGTTTTAAGTCTATTAGGCAGTTTAATTCTTTTATGAAATGAATGCCTATTATTCCATAACACGGAATTGCAAAATTCTGATTAACTAAATGGAAATTGTGTGGAATTATGTATTTATCTGTCTGTAGCTCTATTAGGGCAAGGCCTTGGGATGTTATTATACCTTCCCCTATTCCTTGAATATCTATTTTATTTTTTGTTTGAATGTCGTTAAAGACATCTGAATTTGCTTTTAATAGTGATATATTGGCACCTGTATCTATAAGGAATGTAAGTTGTTTTCCTGTTTTAGAATTGAGGAATGCCACGAATATATTGAGATTGAGGTTGATTGTGTGAACCGCTGGATTTTTTAATTTAGTGTATCTAAAGGATCTTGGGAGTTTCCCGAAGCTGTCTGGGTAACACGAACATTTTTCTGTCGTGTGTTTCCATTGCTATTGTATCTTTGGTTGTTATAGGTTCCACCGTTATTACGGTTATTGTTATTGTTATTATAATTATTGTTGTTGTAAATATGGTTGTGGTTGTAACCACGACCATTTCCTCCACCACGATAGTTACCTCGAAAGTTACTACCGCGGTAGACTTGTCCTTGTCTGGTGTACAATATTGAACTTGCGCTACCAGTCATCTCTGTACTACACTGTATATATTTTGCTACGGCATCATTCATTGTTGGGAATGTGCCTGCTTCTAGTATTGTTTTGAGTCTGCCGTGCTCGCAATTTTTAACCATTGTACTAATGGCCTCTTTGCAGCTGAACTTATCGGCGTGTTCCGCTGGCAAACCCTCATCAATGTATGATGCTTCTAGAAGTTTTCTCATATCATCAATCTCTGTTGTGAATTGGGCGGCTGTTTTGCCTTTTTGGCATACTTTTGCCATTTTAGCCTTTATAACATCTGATGACTCTCCGACAATAGTGTCTTGCAATTTCTTTATTATTGCGCTAATGGTGGTTTCATCTTGTATTTTATACAATGTAGTTCCTATTACTTTTGATTTAATTACTTCTATAGCTAAATTTTCGTATGGTCCTTTCGTTAGATCGACCAATTTGACTGCCGTAATGAATCTTTGTAAATGGAGTTTCTGTCCATTAAATTCCGGAATGGCGTGCGAAATATCTTTGATATATGGGCCATTGGGCAATTGTTTCGTCTGCCATTGTGGTTGGTTCTTGCCCAACCACGCTGTTTGCTGAACTAGTCGACGGTTTGTCGTCGTTCACCGGATGGTTCGATCTATTTGATCGAGAATCGTCTTCCGATATAATGATAATATTTTTTACATTCGGGGGCCTGGGACTTATTGGCCTTGATTCCGATTCTACAGCTGATATATGTCTCAGCTGTGTTTAGAAGATTTGGGATGTGTATGTCTAGATTGAATTTTTCTTTAACGAATACTAATCGTTCCCTTAGACGTTTGAAGACGTCTGTAGATTGAAACCAATGTATATCAGTAAGTCTTTGTCTGTTTTCTAGAAAAAGCTCTCTGACCTCATTATATATGTTTACCAAATTAGTTGTATGTTTAATGACCGTACTATTTTGTGTAGGTCTGTTCTGCGTTAAGCATTTGTATGACTTATCGAATTCTGCTCTTAGAGTGCAAACTTTAGCGCAGATCGTAAGCCAGTCCATATGTGTTTTTTAATGTTGTCCATTCCGATTGGGAGACAATCTAACATTAGCAATCACAATTCTTCCTAAAATTTCATTTTCTATTATTTGGCTGTTTACGAGGATGCCGGGTATGGTTGATAATACGATACCCTTTTGTGTGGCATCACAATGAATTAGTGGTGAAAAAGGTAAATTATATTCGTTCATATATGAGTATTCGAACTCTTATATGCTAATTGGATTGGGGAATGCGGCTAAGATTGCTTTAGCTCTATATTCGAAATTTTCATTCCTATCGTGGGTAGCCCTAATGGCTGCTGCTGTTCTACGAGACATTTTATTTTGTCTTTGTAACAATGTATTAAAGGCGGGGAATTCTACCTGAAGTGTACCCATGTACATGTATTCGAGCTCTATTATGCTCCTAGGGGTCGTTGAGACCAATTTTTTTTTTTTTTTTTTAAACTCTATCTAAATTGTTTGCCCTACTCATATATCTCTTTTTAATTATCTTATTATGTTTTACATACAATGTTAAAAGGAATTGTAAAACAGTGACAATGGTTAAAATCAGAAGTAATAACCAGAGTGCATTGAGATCATCCCTGTGGTCTATTATTTTGACATTATTGACCACATTGGCCGTATTGTCTTTGGTCTGACTATCGTCAGAACCGAACCAACCCATGGTGATGATTTTCTCTCAAAAATTGGTTTCTACAATGTTGGAGTTTTTATTTTTATTTGTTTTTTTTTTTTAATTATTTGCAATTCATTTATGCTTTTCAATAATTTTTTTTTTTTCCATGGACACACATATCTATATATCACATGGTTTTAGTAATAGCCTAACAGAGGTTAGTATTTTCAAGTTGCACTTTAAGGGTGCTTCAACTCGAGATAGAAAATTATAATTATTGGCAATATGAGGCATGGCATTTCTGCAGCTCAATTGCGTTACTTCGCTCTTTTATTGGCGAAGTTGTTTATTGATTTCCTTGATGCGCTCTTGGCAGCGCTGTCGGTCCTCTTCATTTGTATATGTTTTTTCCAGGTCCCGCTCCAGACGTCGTTGTTGAAGCAGCCGTTTGATCCGGCCGCCCCTCTTTGTTTTCTTCCTGGGGCGTTTTTCTTGTCTTGCCCTGTACTCAGCTATTGTGAGTGGGCGTGGTCCATCGTTTGGATACACTTCTAAGGCCTCTTGTAGGCTGAGTGCGTCCCTTTGCTCGGTAGGAGCAGCGTCGGCGAAGTCTGGTGCATTTTCTGCTGCTGGAGTGTTTGTGTTACTGTCCATCGACGGTGCAAGGGGCGATCCTATGCCACTCGCACTTATATTATTGGTCCTTGCTGGGTCTGGTGGGGGCCAGTGCTGGTCTTCGCACAGGTTTTTATATTGCGTGTACGCTCTTTGTAGCGCGGGCTGTTAAATCTCCTTGGGTATTATATATTCCTGGCCGCATTGTAGTCCCCAAAGTTAAGGGTATAAATTATAATGCAACATGGGTTTTGTGCGTAATATCGTCGGCAGTCGTGCATGGGTCTGGCGAAACGGCTGGTTTGGCTTTCTGCTGGGTTTTTTTTTCTTGGCACTGGCACTGGGGACAACACTGTTTCAATAGTTTTTCCAATTTTCTTTTGACTTGGTCCGATTTTTTAAAACAAAATCACATGGTATTATATTTTTTTTTTTTTTTTTTTCGGCCATTCTTTGTCTTTCAAAATTTTAACACTTTTTTTTTTAAAAATTTCTCTCTTTTTTTTTTCTCAATCCTTAGATTGATCCATCGTGTAGGACATATCGAGTCCTGTCACGGTCGCCATGTAAAATGAAATGTTCAAATCCTTTTTTGTTGGATCGTCGGGGCTCAACCCTCCGATCTGTTTTATTGTGATTTCTCTTCTGTATTTTACAATTGTGGTTTGGGCTTTTGTAAGCCCAAAGCCGCGGAGCTGCGCTGCCAGTGACGCCGGCAGCGGAGCGGCAGAACTATGTGTTCTTATCTCTTATATGTTAATATGTATATGCTCAGCGCTGTTGGCAGCGAGAGCGCGAGGGAAGATATATGTGTGTATGCATGTATATTAGTGCCGTCAAGTCATGGGAACATGCTGACGCTGCACTTGGGTCGCTCGAGGCATTCTTGAGTGAATCGTAATACGATCACCCAGAATGTCTGGGACTTTATTGTTACGTAAACACTGAAACAAAGTGTTACAGTGTGTATTCTTTAAGTACCGTCGGTACAGTGGGTATTCGAAATAATGAATACTTTACTTTACTTTAATATGAGCATACTACACATGAAGGAGGCTGCCAATAAAAACACAAATACTCACCTGCTTTTTACGCCAACACCAACCAGACAAGGGTCGCCAGCAACAACATCCAAACGCCGAAAGTACCTGCAAATAAACATAAATTAAAAACGAGGGGGAACGTTGTGAGTTGCTGCGGACACCGCAACTCTAAGGTTATACCCGATACTAAGTCAGTATGGCTCTCCTCCGGCAGACGCCGCTAATATTTAACGACACGACAAAGAGTGCGTGCGAGAGAGACAGAAAATCAGTCTGAGCGTGACGTCGGGCGCTGCGTAGCCACTGCAAATTGATTTGTTCCTTTTGGCTAAAAAAATGGTCTGATCTGATCCAGATTCAGCAATCTAATAGATATGGTCATTATCTATGATTCTGCGTTTTTAGTTTTCTCAAATCTGCAATATTGTGGATGCAACAGATTTTCGTCCTTTGTGGGGGCGGATGGAGGTGGGGCGAAATTCTGAGATATACGTTTTATAGTGACATCTTAAAGGAGTGTGTGCACCAAATTTGGTTACTATAGCCTTAATAGTCGCTGAGATTTGTGGTTGCCTCAGATTTTCGTCCTTTGCGGGGGCGGAAGGGGGGTGTGGCGAAATTTGGACAGGAAACGGTCAAGGTCCGATATCACAGGAGTGTGGATACCAAATTTGGTTGCTCTGGCTTTTATAGGTTCTGAGATCCTTGAACTCATATTTTGCAATTGGCAAAACCGACCATGAAACCTGTGTGTTAGAGTGAGACAGAGCGAGAAAGAGTGAAATTGTTTTCGTGATTCTGGCTGTAATAATTATACGATCTGGTTCAGATTTTGCACTCCAGAAGATATAGTCATCTACTACGATTCTGCGTTTTTAGTTTTCTCGTATCGTCGAAATTGTGGATGCCACAGATTTTCGCCCTTTGTGGGGGCGCAAGTGGGCGGGGCAAAGTTTTGAAATATTTTTGGAGCAGTGACATATCACAGAAGTCTGGATCCAAAACATCGTTGCTCTAGCTCTTATAGTCTTTGAGCATTAGGCGCTGAAGGGGACGGACAGACGGACAGACGGACGGACGGACAGACAGACAGGGCTCAATCGACTCGGCTATTGATGCTGATCAAGAATATATATACTTTATAGGGTCGGAAACGATTCCTTCTGGACGTTACACACATACACTTTTACCACAAATCTAATATACCCCAATACTCATTTTGAGTATCGGGTATAAAAAATCAAACGCCAAAAACAAACACCTCATCTGGATGGCCGGACCAGCACCCAATCAAAACGCCATTAAAAACTGACGACGAACGTGGCCGAGGAGGCCAGGCCAATCCAACTGACAGCGCATCCTGGTGGCCGGACCAGCAGCCACTCGGATGCGGCCAACAACATCACAATCGACAACGCATCCTGGTGGCCGGACCAGCAGCCACTCGGATGCGGCCAATAACATGACTCGTTGGCATCACACTTCGATGCCAATGCCAACACACTGGACAATGCATCTCGGGTGGCCGGACCAGTGCCACTCGATTGGATGCGCAATCTCCACCTGACAGATGCAACGTGGGCGGCCGGACTAGAGCCGCTCGCTATCTCCAACTTTGCCCACGATGCACGCCAACACCATCAATCCAGCCAGCCAATAAACAACACACAGGGGGACAACAGAGCCGGCCGGTATACAGCGTAATGTTCGCATTGCGTTTGTTATGCCCGCCGGTGCTCCGTTGTTGTTTGTCCTCCTGTTAGAAATAAAATAAATTGTAATTAATATGTTTATATGTGTGTAAATGTATGTCAATTATCGTTTATTTACCTTGTCTGCATCAATGTTTTTGTTGTAGATGTCAATCCTGTTGTTTCTGTAGTTTTTGCATGTCCGTAGATAGTTTGTCCATAGTTTTAGCTAGATTACTTGCCTGTGATATTAGAAATAAGTTTTTGGAAATTAATGTAGTTTTTCTGTAGTTAATTGTATATTTTTAGTAGTTTTTGATTAGTTTTATTACCTTTTTCCTCTTCTTCCCCACCTATGGGCCATTACCATATTTCCCCTGACATCTGGTATCACCAAAAATACCACGCAAATACCAGACCATTGACCGATAACACACCAAAAAGCCAATTCAAATTTAAATTGCATTTCTCAATGCTAGTGTGTTATCGGCCGCCAACTTCGGCAATATACGCCCAGCCAATTTCCACACCCACCCCCCCCCTCCCACTTCAAATGCCGCTAAAGACCAAATGAGGCTGAGCAGGAATAAAATGAACACTGCAAACCATCGCCACTCTGCCAAACGCCCCAACAAAGCCATTACAACCGCCCACAAGATGCTATGCGGTCGTCTCTTCGGAGCTACTCGCGCCCGGATCGTAAGATCCGGAAGTTTAAAGTATCCGGGCGGTTATACGGGAGCAGGCATTTATCCCCTTCCCATCCCATCCCATCCCATCCTTGACAACAGAGCAGCCAATACAAGAAGCACAGGGAAACATTAGACATGAGCCATTTGCCAACAACAACACACAGCCACTAATGCAAACAGCCATTGCAAATTTTCATTGCCTACTTCAGTCACCCATCGAGTGAGTAACCAGCCATTGCACTATGGTCCGAACGACCACTTTTGTTGGCCAAAACCTAATTTTTCAAAGTCAAAACTGAAACCTGGTTTTGATCGCTCTGCATTAGAAAAAGATCGACCATTAAATCTGCGTACCAGAAATTTCCATAGATGGCGCCACATTCGCAAAATCAGCTGTCCAACCCAACTGTTTTTATAGTAAAGCACGTGAAGGGAAAAAGTGGCAAATTAATAACCACTTTAGATATCTCAAAAATTGAAAAACGCCAAGACGTGATTACATTTTTTTGATGAATCTTGATCTGTCGGGTTCTTACTACGTGTTTTGAGTTTTTAACTGTCTCTAGTAGTTCTGATGTCTTCGTAATTGAAGGTTAAAGTGAGGCCTTCAACATGTGCCAACTTGTAATGAAAACTAATTTTTGAAAAGGTGTACAAAGTGAGTCCTACCTAGTCCCACCCTGAAACCTTTTCTGTGTCGTAGATTAATAAATTCTTTTTGAAATGTATATAGTAAGAAATGCCACTTTTTACCACAATTCTTGGAATTTGCATTAATAGAGCATAACCTCAAATTCGAAAATGCAGATTTGTTTGCCGAATGGAATTCAGAGAAGGGTAAAATTATCAATTATTTGAAAACGGATCTTAAGGCGACATATCATATGAAATTAATAAAGCTTTTGAAGATACCAGCAAGAAAATTTGTTACCGTTTGGCAACATACCGGAACAAATGCCGGTAAAATTCAAAGATGTTTGAACGAAAATATGTGGATTGGCCACAAGCCTTTGTTATAATACATTTATCTTTATGTCCAAATATGCTAACTAAGTTCGTAAGGTTTTACAGGACCCAGTCGGAAAGCCGGCACATATCTCACTTAACGAGGCGTTAACCTTGCTTCTAGACAAGGATTTCGGCAATAATTTACGGAAACCTTTAAACGATTTTATTTTTATTTAAATCAAAATTTTTTTTAGTCGTGCAACGCCGTTTTCTTAAATAAAATATGCTTAATACTTTTTTTCACTATAACTAAAAATTTAAATATGCATTATTAAAAAAAGGGGCGGTGCCACACCCATTTTTTTTCTTAAATCCATTTCTTATTGATTATATATATCCAATACAAAAAACTAAATGAAAAAATCTTGTTCCGTTCGGGAGTTATTAATTTTGGCCAACAAAAGTGGTCGTTCGGACCATAGTGCATTGCCATGGCCGACATATCCACGGCCACAGCCACTCCCCCCTCGAGCCCCATCAAAACAGCAGCGCCAATACCAAAAATACCAACTGCAAGTCCCGCAACCCCGCCAAATTCCAAAAACCCGCCAAACAAAAAGGGAAAGGCCGATAGGACGCTCTCGCTGCCGCTTTTCCCGCCTCTCACGCTCTCGAACATTCAAAACCGTTCGGGAGTAACGGGAGAGGGAGAAGACGGAGGAGAGCCGGCAAGCCGACGCGCAGGAGCAGAGCGCCAAAACGGCCAACGGGCAGCCACACACACACACACGAACGGATCGAACCTGTTGCGAGACGAACTTGGTTCGAGTTCGAGCAACGGGTCGATCCAAGCCATAGCCCAGCCAGCACCTACACAAAGACAAACAGCAACAACTACACAGCCGCAATCACAGCCAATCCCACCAACACCGAAACGACGCCGCGCCCTCATCGACAGTGAGAGCGACGATGCGGAGGGTGAGAGGAAGCAGGCCAGACGACGGGGCCGCCATCACCAGCAGCGGCAGCAAACACAACACACAAAGACAAACACCAACACCGTCACCGCCACTAACCATCGCCATAACCAACACCAACACAACTACTGCCACTCCCAATACACACACCCTTGCCATCTTCCCCATTCCACGCCCTCTGACTGGTTCCGGGACTGCATGCAAGACGAGGGGTACACGGTCCGGTATACTCGGGCGATCACCGATCGGTTCGATCGCAGCCGTCAATTCAACCTCTTCGAGGCTGAGATCGCCCCCAAACCGGACCGTGGCCAATACGATGTGTTGAAGCTGAGACGCCTGGGTGGGAGGCCCGTCACGGTTGAGAGACTTGGAGTCTCCCGTGACCCTGCCCAGTGCCATCGATGTCAGGTGTTTGGCCACACCCGCGCATATTGTAGACGAGCTGCTGTCTGCATGAAATGCGCGGGGCGGGCACCTGACGACGGAGTGCAGCAAGCCAAGGGCTGCAAATCCCAAATGCGCCAACTGCCAGGGCCAGCACATCAGCGCCTACAAGGGCTGCAGCGCTTACAAGGCAGCCAGGCAGCGGCTCCTGGCCCACAGGGTCGCCAGGGAGGAGGAGCATCGACGGCAGCAGCAGCAGCCTCAGCCACTACGGCAACAGCCACAGCCAATGCAACAGCCAATTCAGCAGCAACAGCCAGCACATCGTCTCCAGCAGCCACCACAACGTCACCAGCAGCCACTACAGCGACAGTTGCAGCAACAGCAGCCACCCACACAGCCACTCCACCCACAGCCGCAGCAGCAACGCCAGCGCGGTCCGGGTCGGCAGCATCGGCAGCAGCTACAGCATCGCGACCAACATCCCCAGCCACTGGCCGAGGGGCGCCAATACCAGAGGGTCCAGCCGATGCAGCCGATCCCAAATCGTGCTCCGACGCCACGCCAACCCCAGATACAGCAGCAGCCAGGCGCCCAGTGCGATGGGAGCTGTGCCCATAATCTGAAAAGATATGCCGGTAAAATTAGAGAGCTGGAAGAAAAACTGGCAGCAATTACAACAAAACTGACAAACCTGCTGCAGGCAAGGGACGAGAGCACGGGAGGAGTGCCGCCACTACAGACAACAACAGCAGCAGCAGCAGCATCCGCACAGCCATCACCAAGACCAGCACCAAATACGCACCATGACGCCGCAGCCATATCGGACTCTGAATCCGATATGGACTGCGAAGCAATTGACGACGAGGATGACGACGAATGGACCGACCACGATCCATTCGACGCGCTGGATGGCCTGGGCGAAATATGGAGGGCACAAATCGCCAGCGCACGCGAAAGCATGCTATCGGGCGGTGCCTATTGATGTGCCCAATCGTCGTTCCCGAGACAGCCACCGCAACGAAGAAAAAGACGTCAATACAGACAACAACGAAAAACGGCCAAAACACATGAAATCCACACTTACCTGCCAATCACCAGACAGAGCTGACCAACAAGAAGCTGCCTCGCCACCAACATTGACAATTTCCTGCCAATTGGGCGGAAAAGGAGGCCTCTTTCTGATGACGCTGCCACCACACCATCACAATGACGTCACGCCACTCTCAACCAACAGCAGCCATTCCAACGACGATGCAGATGCTGACGCCTGTTGCCGCTCCACTGGGTCGCACCCGTCTCTCACGCCAATTATGTGAGGGCGGGATGGCTCGGTGTTGAGCCGCCAGACGCCAGCAAATCCTGCAAAAGAAGGATAACCATGAAGGAGGCTGCCAATAAACATACAAACACTCACCTGCAAACGTCTTCACGCCAACACCAACCAGACAAGGGTCGCCAGCAACATCCAAACGCCGACAAGTACCTGCAAATAAACACAAATTAAAACCAAAGCCAAAGCAAACACCTCATCTGGATGGCCGGACCAGCAGCCATTCAAAACGCCATTACGAATTGACGACGAATGTGGCCGAGGAAGCCAGGCCAATCCAACTGACAGCGCATCCTGGTGGCCGGACCAGCAGCCACTTGGATGCGGCCAACAATTAAAACCGACAACGCATCCTGGTGGCCGGACCAGCAGCCACTCGGATGCGGCCAATAACATGACTCGTTGGCATCACACTTCGATGCCAGCGCCAACACACTGGACAATGCATCTCGGGTGGCCGAACCAGTGCCACTCGATTGTTTATTGGACGTTGACATGCAATGACTGCATCTAACAAGAGGCGATGCAATTACTGCACCGTCAAGTGGCCCGTGTGACACCAGCAGAAGGCTGTTACGCGCGGATCCCAGGCAAAACGCAGCCCTCCTCCCGCCCAACCGACCGAGGGGCGCTGCCGCATGACGCGCGGTGCGTAGCCGAACCAAACGCGAGCATGCAAGAAAGATAGATATTAGACTAACCTTCGAGGAAAATTAGCACTAAACTTATTAAGAAATTAAGCATGCAATAAAATACAAAATACAAATACCACTACAATTACTAATTACTAGAGAGGTGTGTAAGGATTAGTAATTTAATAAGAGGAAGAGAATTAGTGGAGGATATAATATGGTAGAGGGAATTATAGTCCGAGCATAAGACCCTAAACGGTTCATGCAAGGAATAATTCGATCTACAAAGTGGAAGGAACAACGGTATAAAGTTTCTAGTCAGTCTAATAGGAATCGTGAAGTTTATGCGGCTCAACAGATCAGGGCTGTCTATGTCACCCCTGATCAAGTTGTGCATAAATATCACACCAAGCATTTTTCTACGGTTAACTAAGGATGGGAGGTTTACTAATAATAGTCTACTAGAGTAAGATGGGAGTCTTACACCCGCATCCCAGTTAAGGCCCCGCAGAGCAAAGAGTAAAAAGTTTTTCTGTACTGATTCTATACGGTCCTGGTGTACTTTGTACTGAGGGCACCATACACAGGAGCCGTATTCTAAGATCGGACGAACAAGCGAGGTATAGAGAGTCTTTGTTATATAGGGGTCGTCAAATTCCTTTGACCACCTCTTTATAAACCCAAGCACGCCCATGGCCTTATTTACCATGGTAGAAATGTGTTCGGAAAACTTTAACTTGGGATCTAACATAACACCCAGATCATCCACCAGGGTAATTCTCTCAAGAGAACCCCCAAATAGGGTGTAGGGAGCCAACAAAGGGTTAGAACGATAAAATGTCATAACTTTGCATTTCGAGGCATTAAGGTGTAACAAGTTTGCACAACACCATGACTGAAAGCTATTGAGATCGGATTGCAAGCGAGAATGAAATGAAATGTCCTTGTACTGGACACAGAGTTTAACATCATCCGCATACATAAGTACTCGAGAGTATGTTATTACTGAAGGCAAGTCATTAATAAAGAGTGTGAAGAGTAAGGGGCCTAGATGGCTGCCCTGTGGTACTCCCGAAGAAACCTTTACTGGTAAAGAGAGGGAGTTTTTGAAGAGGACTCTTTGAGACCTAGAACAAAGATAGCTAGAAATCCATCTCAGGAGGTTGGGCGGAAACCCTAAAAGGTCAAGTTTATGTGCTAAAAGGGAATGGTTTACAGAGTCGAATGCTTTACTAAAGTCGGTGTAAATAACATCCGTCTGTAAGTTACCTTGAAAGCCTTTAATAATGAAAGAGGTAAACTCTAACAAGTTCGTGGTGGTTGATCGCCGCCTTATAAATCCATGCTGAGTTGGAGATATAAGTGACTTGCAGAGATGTTGCAAGTGCGGAGTTAAAACCTTCTCAAACAATTTGGGAATAGCGGATAACTTTGCTATACCTCTATAATTTTTTACATCAGACTTACTACCTTTTTTATGGAGAGGAATTATAAACGATTCCTTCCAGATTGGGGGGAAGCAAGATGAATCAATGGACATGGTGAATAGTTTAAGCAATGGTCCACACAGAGCCTCGGCGCAGTACCTGAGTACACAACCTGGAACCCCGTCTGGACCCGGTGAAAACACCGGCTTAACTAGTCGAAGATCTTGAAGTAGGGAATACTCATTTAACAAGGGACTGAAAATGCCGTTCGACCTCGGTAATCCGTATGGGTACGGTTGACCAGAGTAGCGTTCCTCAGAATAGGTAGTTTGGAAAAACTGGGCAAAAAGATCGGCAATTGCCTGATCATTATTTGCCGACGTATTACAAAATGATAGCGAGGATGGGTGTGCGGACGTTCTACGCTTACTGTTTACGAAGCAGTAAAACTGTTTAGGGTCCTGAGAAAAACGTATCCTGCAACGAGATAGGTAGTTCTTATAGCATTGAGCATTAAGAACTGAAAAGTTTGACCGAGCTATTACATAACGAGAGTGAGAAGTAGGAGAACCCACTTCTTGAAATTTTTTATAAAGTCTTGATTTTAAGTTTTTTAGACTGGATAACTCTTTGGTAAACCAAGGGGGTTTTCCAGATCTAATCGGACAAGAAAGCGGGACACAAGAATCAAAAAATGTGCCAAGAGCATTGTAAAAAATGTTTGTGGCTTTTGTGACATCAGTGCACAAGTACAAAGCGGACCAATCAAAATCCCTAATTAGGTTATTAAGCTTCGCAAACTCGGCTTTACGAAAGCAGCGGACACGTTCAGGTAGTCTACTCGACCGATCCAATACAGTTGGTCCTATGTCTAGCGACACCTCGAAAGTAGGGTGGTAGGCGTCTTCAGGTATAGTGAGCGGAAGGGCTCGGGTTAACAACACTATGGTCGGATCCGATACAAAGCATAGATCAAGCAATCGACCCAAGGAATTTTTCACATGATTGACTTGAGACAAGGACAGGTCAAGCAAGCCGTCAACAAAGTCATGTCGTGACATGGGCACTAGGATACTAGACTCGTTTACCGAAGACCAAACAGTTCCTGGAAAGTTGAAGTCACCAAGAACTATCATACGATCTTTATCAGATAGCGAGGAAGCAACAGCGGTTAAAGCGGACAAGTGCTGCTCATAAATTGAAATATCCGAAGAAGGTGGGATATACGAGCAAGTAATGAATATAGCGAAAGCGGGAAGAATCAGTTTTACACACAGGAATTCCAGTTCCTGTTGAACTTGGACTGTGAAGTGTTCTGACGTGAAGTAAGAGTCCACTGCAATTAGAACCCCTCCTGCACGTCGAGACGAACGGTCCTTTCTAAAAGTTGTGTACCGACCTGCCAAAACCTCGGAACTAAGAATGTCCGGCTTTAACCAGGTTTCAGTAAACACAATAACGTGGGAAGCAAATGCAACACTATCCCGGAAAAGAATGCTGAGCTTACTACGCAAGCCTCTTACATTCTGATAGGTTACTAAAAGAGAAGTTAGTTTTTTGCAAAGGTTGGAGCAAGACGGGAAGTTGAGGAAGAGGAAGTTGAGGTTGAGGGTGGCACGCTGGAAAGATTTGGAAGCGATATGGGGGGCCTAATCTTCTTCTTAGCCTTAAACTCCTTCACCACCAAATGCTCCGGCCAAAATTTGGTGGAGCAAATGGTGTCAAATTGAGTTGGGGAGATGCTTATCTTAAACGACGCTATCTCCCTGGCATAAGAGAAGTTAAATTTCTCCACCTTTAAGCCCACGGCTTTTATTTTGCTTTGAATGAAAGCAGTTACATCATTAGATGTGAGGTCAGGGGCCAGCCGTGAAACAAAAACTTGTCGTTTTGGTGGGACTCCCACCAGTGGTTTAGTCACCGCAGGTCTAGTACCTGTGGTGGCAATATCCGGAGGTCCGGAACGTCTATTTACTGGTGGGATCGGGATAGACGGGACAACTAGTGAACTTGCGGACACCACGGACACGGACGCAGCAGACGTACTTGGCTGCACATTCTCCGAGGCGATGAATTCGGCTACCGAATCTGCATCGCCAGCAGCTTTCGTTGCCTTTGGAGTGGCAAACGAGATCAACTGCTGTACACTTGGAGTGGTCGGAGTCAATTTTTCGGCGGCGGACGGCTGAGTGACGGTTGGCACTTGCAGGTCCCGCGGAGTGACCTTTTTGCGCCTCGGAGACTCATTCAGCAGCTTTAAACCGCTAAACTGAGCCTCCATGGCTAGGAGCCGATCGTACTGGTTTTTAAAACCAACGGTCAGCTCCTTAAAGCCACTCCGCGTCTGCCTCATGAAAGCCACCATGTCTTTCTCCACCGCACGGCATGCCTCGCAACTGTAATGCAAGCCATTACGTTTGGCTATGGCATCGCTCACGAGGCCAGAAAATCCCGCGCATTTTGCGTGGACTACGCTGTCGCAGAGCCAGCAGGGGACATTTGGCTGATCGTGAGTGATCTGCTTCTTGCAGGTTTTTTTAGCGCAGACCACAGCGAATTCCATTTTTTTTTTTATTATTAAAATATTTTATTAAAATCAAAAAAATTAAAAATTTCCAAAACAAATTGGTATCAGACCAATGTGCCAGACAACGCTCAAAGCGGAATTGGTAAGAAAAAAAGAGAGCAGAGTGGAGAGCGGTTATAGCGAGAGCTACTAGATAGAGAGCGCTATTGCTCAGAAAGTTGAAAGAGCGAGAGAGAAAGAACAGTTATTGAGGTTGAGGTGATAGCGAGAGAGTGATAAGACAACAAAAGCTACCAGACGAGAGCGGACTGCAATGCAATACTCACTCACTGCAACAACACAACACAAGCCGACGCCGAAAAATAAAAAGTTAAATAATATTTTAACCCAAATCAAAAGGCATGCACTCGCGTAAAAGAATAGGTTTCCAGATTGTTGTCTGGTTAGAAAGTATATTTAGAATTTAATTAGGAAAACTCCGGCTGTTTATTCGAAACAAAAGGAAAAATGCGGAGCGCAAAACAAAAACACGTCTGATCACTACGAAAGAGAACGAAGATTGGATGCGCCATCTCCACCTGACAGATGCAACATGGGCGGCCGGACTAGAGCCGCTCGCCATCTCCAACTTTGCCCACGATGCACGCCAACACCATGAATCCAGCCAGCCAATAAACAGCACACAGGGGGACAACAGAGCCGGCCGGTATACAGCGTAATGTTCGCATTGCGTTTGTTATGCCCGCCGGTGCTCCGTTGTTGTTTGTCCTCCTGTTAGACATAAAATAAATATGATTAATATGTTTATATGTGTGTAAATGTATGTCAATTATCGTTTATTGTCTTTGTCTGCATCAATGTTTTTGTTGTAGATGTCAATCCTGTTGTTTCTGTAGTTTTTGCATGTCCGTAGATAGTTTGTCCATAGTTTTAGTTACTTTACTTGCCTGTGATATTAGAAATAAGTTTTTGTAAATTAATGTAGTTTTCCCTGTAGTTAATTGTATATTATTAGTAGTTTTCTGATTAGTTTTATTACCTTTTTCCTCTTCTTCCCCAACTATCTGCCATTCCCATATTCCCCCTGACATGTGGTATCACCAAAAATACCACGCAAATACCAGACCATTGACCGATAACACACCAAAAAGCCATTTCAAATTCAAAATGCATTTATCAATGCTAGTGTGTTATCGGTCGCCAACTTCGGCAATTTACGCCCAGCCAATTCCACAACCCCCCCCCCCCAACTTCAATCGCAACTAAAGACCAAATGAGGCTGAGCAGGAACAAAATTTACACTGCCAACCATCGCCACTCTGCCAAACGCCCCAACAAAGCCATTACAACCGCCCACAAGATGCTATGCGGTCGTCTCTTCGGAGCTACTCGCGCCCGGATCGTAAGATCCGGAAGTTTAAAGTATCCGGGCGGTTATACGGGAGCAGGCATTTATCCCCTTCCCATCCCATCCCATCCCATCCTTGACAACAGAGCAGCCAATACAAAAAGCACAGAGAAACATTAGACATGAACCATTTGCCAACAACAACACACACACAGCCACTAATGCAAACAGCCATTGCAAATTTTCATTGCCTACTTGTCGGTGCTGCTGCCCTCGGAACACTTTCATCTCACTCAATATTGGGGTGAGTGAAAGTGGAACCGGGGGTGAGAGCACCGGTAAATGACGATCGGCGATCGGACCCTTTCGAGTGGAGAGCATGGGAGTTGGCGGACATGTGAGAGTTCCACCATGAACCTCGTCCAGGCCACTCTCATCTCGTCCGCCCGCTCGAGAGGTCGCGATCGTCGGACGTGCCATCACCGTTTTCGTGTCGTTTTGCCGTGTCGCCATCTCCGTTTTCTTTCTGTGTTGCCCTGTTTTCTTGTGCTGTCTGTCGTGTGCCGTGCCGTGCTGTGCCGTGCCCCCGCTGACATGACAAAAAGTCCCTTCCCCCCCACCACCACTACTACTACCGACAAGCTTTCTGCTCCCCAATAAATGTCATTAATTTTAAACGCCAATAAATAACATTAACTTGTAAAAACACAAAGGTTTAAACACAAACCTAATGATAAACACAAACCTAACTAGAGGCAGCAAGGGGCCGCCTTCTGTCCCACCGAGTGGCCATGCAGGAGTTGCGTCGCAAGCGCAGCTCGCTTCTGCAGCCATTGCCAGAGCAGCAGCCACCACCAGCAGAACAACACCAGCACATCCAGGGCGCCGACAGCAGCAGCAACAGCCAGCTCAAACGCCAGCCAATCCCTGGCGCGGACAGCAGCAGCAGACAGCATGGACGCCACTCAATGTCTCCTCTCCTGGGCGACGAAGAGGACAACAACATCAGCAGAAGCAGAAGCAGCACCAGCAGCAGCCAATACAGACAAAACGAGGGGGAACGCTTTGAGTTGCTGCGGACACCGCAACTCTACAGTTATACCCGATACTTAGTCAGTATGGCTCTCCTCCGGCAGACGCCGCTAATATTAAACGACACGACAAAGAGTGCGTGCGAGAGAGACAGAAAATCAGTCTGAGCGTGACGTCGGGCGCTGCGTAGGCACTGAAAATTGATTTGTTCCTTTTGGCTATAAAAATGATCTGATCTGATCCAGATTCAGCAATCTCATAGATATAGTCGTTATCTATGATTCTGCGTTTTTAGTTTTCTCGAATATGCAGTATTGTGGATGAAACAGATTATCGTCCTTTGTGGGGGCGGAAGGGGGTGGGGCGAATTTCTGAGATATACGTTTTATAGTGAGATCTAACAGAAGTGCGGATACCAAATTTGGTTACTCTAGCCTTAATAGTCTCTGAGATTTGTGGTTGCCCCAGATTTTCGTCCTTTGCGGGGGCGGAAGGGGCTGTGGCGAAATTTTGACACGAAACGGTCAAGGTCCGATATCACAGGAGTGTAGATACCAAATTTGGTTTCTCTAGCTCTTATGGGTTCTGAGATCCTTGAACTCATATTTTGCAATTGGCAAAACCGACTATGAAACCTGTGTGTTAGAGTGAGACAGAGCGAGAAAGAGTGAAATTGTTTTCGTGATTCAGGCTATAATAATTATACGATCTGGTTCAGATTTTGCACTCTGTAAGATATAGTCATCTTCTACGGTTCTGAGTTTTTAGTTTTCTCGTATCGTCGAAATTGTGGATGCCACAGATTTTCGCCCTTTGTGGGGGCGAAAGTGGCGGGGCACAGTTTTGAAATATTCTTGTAGCAGTGACATATCACAGAAGTCTGGATCCAAAACATCGTTCCTCTAGCTCTTATAGTCTTTCAGCACTAGGCGCTGAAGGGGACGGACAGACGGACGGACGGACAGACGGACGGACAGACGGACAGACAGACATGGCTCAATCGACTCGGCTATTGATGCTGATCAAGAATATATATACTTTATGGGGTCGGAAACGATTCCTTCTGGACGTTACACACATCCACTTTTACCACAAATCTAATATACCCCAATACTCATTTTGAGTATCGGGTATAAAAACAGACGCCTGCTGCCTCTGGCCCACGCACTGGGCGACGACGTCCAGAGCAGCCATTGAGCCGTTCCCAGGCACAACAACAGCAGCAGCTACAGCAGCTGCAACAGCAGCCGCAGCGCGAACAACAACAACAGCGACAGCAGCAGCAGCAGCAGCTTGCCAACAACCGCTCCCGGCAGAAGATGAAGCCGAAACGCCAATCTTGCGAGGGATCCTGCAGCCAGGCACTGTTGGAGAATACGCAGAGGATGACGCGATTGGAAAAGAGGCTGGAAGCGATAATGTCACTGCTCACCTCGCTCATCCAATCCCAGGCAGTGACGGCAACTCCAGCAGTTCCAGAAACATCGGAAAATCCACCAACAATGGCAGCAGCAACAGTGGTTGCCCCAGCTCCACAGCCACCACAAAAAACGTTAGGGCCAACGCCAGCCGCCATTCCAGAGACGGATCCTGAAACGGATGAAGAAAATGATGACGATGAGATGTGGACAGATGACGACTCCATGGATGACACTAAGGCCTACGCCCGCAACATGAGGTACCATCTTGACAACCAGATATCCTGGAACGCTGTGTACTAATTGGCCACATCTCTGCCACTGCATTGGATTAAAGGACAAATGCATATCAATCGCATGCCACAACAAAAATGAACAACGGACGCTGCCGCCATCAAAGCAATTAAATAAAACATCAACACACACAAACATCCATTACACTTGGGCGGCCGGACCTGTGCCGTTCTTTGTCCACCATCGTCCTTAGTTGGTGGCCGGATCCAGTGCCACGTCATTCAGAGTGCTCTATGGTCCTGGAAAAGGAAAAATCCATCAGCCACACATACGATTAAAAAGGGCTCTTAAAATACTTACCGCCAGCCATTCAGACACACACACATCCATTACACTTGGGCGGCCGGACCTGTGCCGTTCGAGTTATGTGTGTGTCATTGTCCGCCATTGCCCACAGCTGGTGGCCGGACCAGTGCCAATCGCTCTACATTAGGGCCGCAATTGCCGACGCACACACACACTCACATCCATTTCACTTTGGCGGCCGGACCCGTGTCGCCACAGTAATATGTGTGCCGTCTACTCCTGGCTCCCAGCTGGTGGCCGGACCAGTGCCACTGGTTCTCCAAGAGGGCAGCCACAGCCACAAAGACGACGAGGTGCTAATTGCAGCTACTTCCGACGACTTTGGATGACGCCAATTTCGACGACTAGGGGGGACGACGGGGTCGGCCGGTATGCAACGCAATGTCTTTACAAGCATTGTGTTTTGCTATGCCGGCAGATGCTTCTTGTCTTCCCTGTAATTATAGAAAAAGATATAGACATTATTTTAAATTGTTAGGTTTATTGTAATATTGTAAACGTAAATCAATTGTACCTGTATTGTCTCGTCTTTGTTCCAGTGTAGTATCTCTTTTATTACCTGTTTTTCCGTCGTCTCCACTCCAGTCTACTACTTATCTGTATTGTTATTTCTGCAAGTGCTTGTCTCTTTTTATTTAATGTCTTTCCACTTATTTTCCACGCAAAGCACCTGCATTGTTTACCTTTTCTCTTTATCTATTCCTCAATTGACTACGTGTTGCAACACTGCACTTTCTGAACTTTCGATCTCATTTCTTTAACCCCTTCTTCCCCCCCCTCATTGTTATTATCGTAATTAGTGCGGTTCTCCGACACCCCACTACAAAATTATTATACCCGATACTCAAAATGAGTATTGGGGTATATTAGATTTGTGGTAAAAGTGGATGTGTGTAACGTCCAGAAGGAATCGTTTCCGACCCCATAAAGTATATATATTCTTGATCAGCATCAATAGCCGAGTCGATTGAGCCATGTCTGTCTGTCCGTCTGTCCGTCTGTCCGTCCGTCCGTCTGTCCGTCTGTCCGTCTGTCCGTCCCCTTCAGCGCCTAATGCTCAAAGACTACAAGAGCTAGAGCAACGATGTTTTGGATCCAGACTTCTGTGATATGTCACTGCTACAAAAATATTTCAAAACTTTGCCCCGCCCACTTCCGCCCCCACAAAGGGCGAAAATCTGTGGCATCCACAATTTTAAAGATACGAGAAAACCAAAAACGCAGAATCGTAGAGAATGACGATATCTTTTAGACTGCAGAATCTGAATTGGATCGTATTACTATTATAGCCAGCATCAAGAAAACAATTTCATTTTTTCTCGCCCTGTCTCTCTCTAACACACAGGTAGCATAGGCGGCTTTGCTTAGAGTAAAACATTAGCGCCTAGATCTCAGAGACTATAAAAGCTAGAGCAACCAAATTTGGTATCCACATTCCTAATATATCAGACCGAGACGAGTTTGTTTCAAAATTTCGCCACACCCCCTTCCGCCCCCGCAAAGGATGCAAATCTGGGGATATTCACAAATCTCAAAGACTATTAACGCTAGAGTAACCAAATTTGGAATCCGCACTTCTCTTAGATCTCACTATAAAACGTGTATCTCAAAATTTCGCCCCACCCCCTTCCGCCCACACAAAGGACGAAAATCTGTTGCATCCACAATATTGCAGATTCGAGAAAACTAAAAACGGGGAATCATAGATAACGACCATATCTATCAGATTGCTGAATCTGGATCAGATCAGATAATTTTTGTAGCCAAAAGGAACAAATCAATTTGCAGTGGCTATGCAGCGCGTGACATCACGCTCAGACTGATTTTCTGTCTCTCTCGCACGCACTCTTTGTCGTGTCGTTTAATATTAGCGGCGTCTGCCGGAGGAAAGCCATACTGACTTAGTATCGGGTATAACTGTAGAGTTGCGGTGTCCGCAGCAACTCACAACGTTCCCCCTCGTTACAATCTGTGATAAATCTTCGGCGGCAACGGTGCTGACAATTGAATATCGGTTTCGTAATCGACTTTCAAATCAGCATCAGTTGCCGCCACACCCCACCACTACGGCCTAAATTGAGCCAAAAAGACTAGCACTTCGCATAAATCAACTACGTTCCCTATAAACTGCCCGCCCACATGTACATGTTACATTCCTAGTCGTCTGCCCTCAGTAGGCGGCAAGGGTAGTAGAGGGGACTGAAGACCACATACCGCATTACAGCCAACAAAACATCAAGTTGACAAACTCACAGGGGATTGCAAATCAAATTTTAAGTTAGGGAGAATTACAAAGAAGAGACAGCATACTTCTGAGCGTGGCCCCACTTTACTTTCTTGACTCACACCACACACACGTACACTTGACACCCTCTTGACAATTCGTACTTTTGGAGCCTTTTGCCCCGATCGTGGAATGGTCTCGAGTCTGGATCTCTGTCCAAACGAGGAAAAGTCGTGTCGTGAACGTTGTGGAGTCGAGTCGTGTTCGAGGTTTAGTCTCTCCGTCAAAGTGCCGAATATTTTGTCTCTCTCTTTTTCTCTTTTTCCCTTGCTGACTGCGGGCCTAGTCGAGGTTACAAGTGTTTCGTTGCTGCAGTTTATATGTTTGTAAATTAATGTGCCATCAATATGTACCAGTGTGTTTGAGTGTCGTTTAAAGTTGAATTGTAAAAACAAACAAAACGAGGGGGAACGTTGTGAGTTGCTGCGGACACCGCAACTCTACAGTTATACCCGATACTAAGTCAGTATGGCTCTCCTCCGGCAGACGCCGCTTATATTAATCGACACGACAAAGAGTGCGTGCGAGAGAGACAGAAAATCAGTCTGAGCGTGACGTCGGGCGCTGCGTAGCCAGTGCAAATTGATTTGTTTCCTTCGCTATAAAAATGATCTGATCTGATCCAGATTCAGCAATCTGATAGATATGGTCGCTATCTATGATTCTGCGTTTTTAGTTTTCTCGAATCTGCAATATTGTGGATGCAACAGATTTTCGTCCTTTGTGGGGGCGGAAGGGGGTGGGGCGAAATTTTGAGATATATGTTTTATAGTGAGATCTAACAGAAGTGCGGATACCAAATTTGGTTACTCTAGCTTTAATAGTCTCTGAGATTTGTGAATATCCCCAGATTTGCATTCTTTGCGGGGGCGGAAGGGGGTGTGGCGAAATTTTGAAACAAACTCGTCTCGGTCCGATATATTAGGAGTGTGGATACCAAATTTGGTTGCTCTAGCTTTTATAGTCTCTGAGATCTAGGCGCTAATGTTTTACTCTAAGCAAAGCCGCCTATGCTACGTGTGTGTTAGAGAGAGACAGGGCGAGAAAAAATGAAATTGTTTTCTTGATGCTGGTTATAATAATAATACGATCCAATTCAGATTCTGCAGTCTATAAGATATGGTCATTCTCTACGATTCTGCGTTTTTGGTTTTATCTTATCTTCAAAAGTGTGGATGCCACAGATTTTCGCCCTTTGTGGGGGCGGAAGTGGGCGGGGCAAAGTTTTGAAATATTTTTGTAGCAGTGACATATCACAGAAGTCTGGATCCAAAACATCGTTGCTCTGGCTCTTATAGTCTTTGAGCATTAGGCGCTGAAGGGGACGGACAGACGGACGGACGGACAGACGGACGGACGGACAGACAGACATGGCTCAATCGACTCGGCTATTGATGCTGATCAAGAATATATATACTTTATGGGGTCGGAAACGATTCCTTCTGGACGTTACACACATCCACTTTTACCACAAATCTAATATACCCCAATACTCATTTTGAGTATCGGGTATAAAAATGTACATATATTAATATTAAGACATATACTGCCCACAAACTGAAATTAATAAAGCAACGCGCTTGGTTGCTGGCGGCTCACACCCCAGCCTCTCAGCCCCTCCCCAGTTGGAGCACTGAGAGCCCTCAACCCAAAGCGGGTATATATTGGTAAAAAAAGAAAGTGATATTCTGGTCAGATTCAGAAGTTACTCTTCATTGGATCAGATCCCACCCTTCGTCGTTGTCAACATTCGTTGCGAACCGAGTAGCGGAGATTCAAGAGTGGTCAAGTGAAGCTACGTGGCGGCATGTGCCAACAAAACAGAACCCAGCAGACATAGTTTCGAGAGGTTGTGACGTAGAGGAAATCGTGCAGTCGATCTGGTTTGGTGGACCAGAGTTCTTAAAGTTTGAAGAAGAGAGCTGGCCCAGAAATCCACACTTCGAGCTTTCCGAAGAAGAGATACAGATGGAAAGTCGGAAGAAATCGGTCACACTGACCGGCGCGGCCAAGTCAAATTATTTAGTGGATGTAATCGAGGGATACTCGTCACACCTCAAACTGCTAAGAGTGTTCGTTTTCGTGTTCCGCTTCATCCGAAAATGCAAAGACAAAAGTCTCAACTTTGGAAAAATTCCGTCATCCGTAGAATACGACGAGGCGTTTCTAAAAATAGTCGAAATAACACAGAAAAATGAGTCTCAAGAAGATATTGAAAGGGTTCGTAAAGGCACCAAGTTAGGCCCCAGTCTTCAGCGCTTGAATCCCTTCATCCATGAAGAGGCTGGGACATGGAGCTCTTTTTCGTTGTTGCGAGTTGGAAGGCGACTAGTTAACGCTCCTATGTCATATAATGCCAAGTTTCCCTTTTTATTGACAAAACGCTATCGCTATCTGCATCAAACGAGTTTTCATGCCGGCCCACGAGCACTCGTGAGTATCCTTAGACAACGCATTTGGATAGTGAATGCTCAGGCGGTCTGCAGGGCGACAGTTAGGTCATGTATTCGTTGCTTTAAATGCAAGCCGCTACTTCAGACCCAAATGATGGGCAACTTACCCGCAGACCGGCTCCGTGCTCTCCGCCCATTTTCAGTATGTGGCGTTGATTTTTGTGGCCCAGTCTATACGACTCTGAAAATTCGTGGAAGGCCCATTTATAAGTCCTACATAGCGTTATTTGTCTGTTTTGCGTCCAAGGCGGTTCATTTAGAAATTGTCTCCGATTTGACGACTAATTCCTTCTTGTTGGCATTCCAAAGGTTCGTCGGTCGTCGAGGATGTCCGCAACGCGTGAACTGCGACAACGCGACAAATTTCGTCGGAGCAAGTCGCCACTTCAGCGAACTGCGGAGGAAGATAGAGGCAGTCGGAAGCGCTCTCCTCACCGCAGAGGAGCTGGAGACCGTGCTGGTCGGGATCGAGGCGGTACTCAACTCGCGCCCGCTAGGACCCCTAAGCCCAGACCCAAGCGACTGAGACATGCTGACTCCCGGGCACCTGCTGACAGGCGGGCCGCTCATCGCACCCCCAGGACCCCGGACCAGGAGGGTGTGAGCTGCTTAAAGCGATGGCGGCTTGTCTCGTCAGCCAGGCAAATGTTCTGGCAGCGATGGTCCCTGGAGTTTGTGCTGGGATTGCAAATAAGATTCAAGTGGCACCAGGAGGAACCAAACATCAAGGAAGGCGACCTCGTAATCGTCGCCGACGACAACCTGCCCCCTCAACAGGGGCTCCTCGGAAGGGTGGTCGTTACAACCGCCGGGCAGGACGGAAGGGTCAGAGTGGTCGACCTAAGGACGAGCAGCGGAGCCACGTTCAGGAGGCCAATCCACAAGTTGGCTCTTCTGCCACTGGTTTGAAGCCTTCCAGGCCTTCAACGGGGCCGGTGTAGCGCCATTTGGCGTATAATAATTGTTATTAGGATCGTATTTTATGAAGTCTAGTGTAAGTTAGGCTAGGGCAAAGCGGGAGCGCAATATAAGCTCGCTCTCTCGCTCTTGGCGAATTCGCCCCGCTTTGCCACCGTAGGTAAGATAGGCGCAGAAGAAATTGTTTGAATATATGAAGAGAAGTCGAGAAAAATCTATGAAAACGAACGCACGCACTCCTTTTTTTTTCGTCGTCGTAAAATACAAATTTGCAGTCACCCAAGTTTTTCGGTCTCTTTATTTTAGAAAAACTATTCTAAATTTTCAGGAATTAATGATGCAGTATTTAAAGGAATCATTTAGTCACGGCACTTTGTAACGGCAATGCCTTATTGTAAAATTAAAGCTTATTTTTCGCTGAAATATTTTAAAAGTTAGGCGTATGCCAAATAAATTGTATTCTCTAACGTTTTGATTTTAAAAACCTTTCTTTTTTATCACCCACTTATACAAAAAAGATTCTTTAACGAGCGGGAACGAAATTAACTCTGAATTATGCTCGCACTTGTCATGAGATAGGAGAGTGGAACTTTTCTGCCTCTCTCTCTTTCTTACACAAAAGCCCGCCGTTCTGTCTCGCTTCCCTCCGCCAGAGCGAACACACTGCACGAGAAAGAGTGTGTGAGATGGATAGAGAGATCGAGAGAGAATGAGTAAGCGCGTGGAAGGCGATTTGGTCGTTATAATAACGATCCGATCTCATCCACATTTGACAGTCTAGTAAATATGGCGTTCTCTACGATTCTGCGTTAATTGTGAATGCCACAGATTTTTGGTCTTTGTGGGGGCGGACGGGTCCAGGTGTCTGGATATACAATTTGGTGACTCTAGCTTTCATGGTCTCTGATATCTAGGTGCTCATCAAGGACGCTCATAGGACGAAAAGGCTTCCTTCTGGAAGTTACACCCATCCAGAGCCACATCTATTTGAGTACCATGGCCCTTCAAGAGTTCATGATTTGTTAGCCCCATTTGTCAAAGATATACATACTCGACATGTTTACTCCTCCGAGGACAGCCAAACCAAAACAGTAGTGAGTGAAGGGCCGATGTCCACTCGTTTTTAGATTCTGATCCTTTCGAATTTCCTGAATGTACCGACCAAATAGCCCTTGAAGTGAGTGTCACTTTCTCATGGAGTACATTCATCGCCTCAATTTGGCATTCTCTATTGCTAGAAATTTAACACCAAATACGTATATTCTGATATTTAGTACATTGTGTGGGCTTAACGAAAAATAATGCTTGGCGTTGTACGTCGGCTGGTCTCCCAGGCCTTCCCGCAGCGCCTGCGACCACGTCCCCAGGCTATCCAGCGCCGCTCCGCCTCGCAGGCGGTAAACCAGATGTTGCAGCTCCAGCAGATGGACATGTGTGCGGATCCTCCATCCCGCGGACTTGTGGTCGGCGTGTTCGCCGACGAAACGGACCGCAATGATGCTGGCGTCCTCACCGCGGCCGGTTGGCGGTACAATGTCCAGAAGACTGCCGGCCGATTGCTAGAGGTCCTCCGCATGTCCGGACCCATGCCCAAGCGGGGCGAGGCTCGCCTTTTCTTCGCGATCGAGCCAGAGCGCCGCCGCCGAGGGGGCCGCATTGGCTCTACCAGGAGCTGCGTAACCCACAGAACAGGATTCCAGTGCCGTCGCTGGACTTATACGCAAGAAAAGACGAGGTCTGCGACCTCGAAGGATGGCGCATTGGTCTGCAGAAGGCAGCCGCCCAGAACCTGACGAGACAGCTGCAGGAGATGCCCTCCAACCTCCTCACACCCACAGCTTTTGCGCAGAATGTCGTCGAGGTGCTGTGCAAATCCGGTGTCAATGTGGAGGTCAAGGTCGAGGGCTGGGCCGAGAGCCAGTCAATGCACGCCTTCCTGGCTGTGGGCAAGGCCTCGTGCGAGCCACCCATCTTCCTGGAGCTGACTTACTACGGCACCTGTGCCGAGGAGCGCCCCATTGTGCTGGTGGGCCAAGGCGTGACTTACGATGCTGGAGGATTGTGCCTGAAAGAGAAACATGAGCTCTTCCATATGCGTGGCGACATGACCGGGGCCGCCGTTGTGGTGGCCTGTTGTCGAGCTGTGGCTGGCCTGCGTTTACCGGTAAGTACTCAGGACAGAAATGATATCTCCTTGAATAATAATGCTGTTCTTAGGTCAACATTCGCGGCCTGATACCTCTTTGTGAAAACGTAGTGGGCTGCAATTCGGTCCGTACTGGGGACATGGTCAAGTCCATGAACGGCAAGATCATCGAGATCCAGTGCACCGATCACGAGGATGTACTGGTCCTGGCAGACGCCCTGCTGTATGCGCAAAACTTCTGTCCCAAGTGCATCATTGACGTCGGCACCTGCTCGGGCTACATGCGCCAGGCCCTGGATGAGTCGGCTGCGGGGGTCTTTACCAACTCGGAGATCCTGTGGCAGCAGATCAAGCACGCCAGCATGCATACCGGAGATCGTGTGTGGCGCTTCCCATTGTGGAAATATTACAGCAAGGCCGCGCGTGCCGGGGGACGCAGCGATGTGCAGAACTATGGCATTGACCGAGGTGGACGTCCCTGCAAGGCCGCTGCCTTTCTCCGTGAGTTTGTGCCCTGTGGCCAGTAGATGCATATTGTGAGTATTGTGGGGCGCTTTGTTGGGGCGCAGATCTTATGGATTTTCTCCCTCAAAGGATGCCACAAATGTTATGGTGACAAAGGGCTTCGAATACGAGTATCTGCGCAAGGGAATGGCCGGCCGCCCGACCCGAACACTGGTGGAGTTTATTGCTCAGACGATTTGCAAGGATACGGCCCCACGTTTGGCCAAGTAATCAATCTCTAACGGGAATCCAATGTTATATATATTTTTTACTGTGTTTTTTGACGATGCCACACACGAACACAAAATTACACTTGAGCTATGATCACTCTATTTTACATATGTTTTCGCATTTTTAATCTCCACACAAACACATGCGGCACATTCGTTTATTATGAAATTGTAACGTATAAAACAGAGAAACAGCGCTAGTGTTCGATCTTTTGTTGGGTCCTGGGCTTCCAACTATTGAACATGATAACTAGACACTGTGGATTATTGCTTTGTCAGACTCTACCCGGAATCGGGTATTATATGTAATATCTGTGGTATCACTAAAAGTGAGTGCTACGCCAGGGAGACTGCATGAGTAATCACAACGTTTATGTCAATGGGTGGATAGTTTTGCAGCAGCTTCACATTCGAGGCAAAGTCGTTCTCTAAAATTGCTTCCCTTTGGATTCTATAAATCAGTAAATACATCAGTAAATGCAAATGAATCAGTTCAAAGTCAGCGCATGCTTACAATATCATGGTTCAGCAGATTTTGATGAGAAAATTAAAGCGCTGCTCGTCCGAGAATACCTAATCGCAAATTCGCAGCACATCGGGCAGTGGAAACTCCTGCGAGAGCAGGAGGGTGAGCCACCTGAAGCTGTAGTACTGCGGAGGCAGCTCTTGGCTCTTCAGATGCTATATCTTTAGTCTTCAGCATGTTAGATAGCAGGCCCATCATGAACTTTATACCACCCTCCGCATCGTCCAGAGTCTTGATGAAGAAGTCGCGTATCTCGCTCATTAGAGCCGTGAAGCAGAAGAAACAGTCTGCCTCCGCGTGGGCGCGGTACGAGAGATCCGGATCCGAGGCCATCACATAGTAGATGGGTCCGACAATCTCATTCATGCCCTGTACGTAACCCAGGCCAGGACGTCCGCCGAGCTGAGCACCGTGGGCACTACCCGTTTGTGAAGCCGGCGCCCGTGCTCGCCTTTACTGTGCACCACAATGTCACAGGGATACTCTGTGGGCTGCTTTGCCGATCTGCAGCAGAAATTTGTTGTCATTGAATAATGTGTTCCAGGCGCTTTCTGGCCCCTCGCTAAGCGGATGATCTTGTAGGCCAACGCCCCTTGAATCAACAGCGACGTCCCCGTCCCCGTCGCCTTCTCCAGCTCCATTGCAGCTGTGTCCCGGGGGGAGTACCAATTCCTCGATGAACTGCTGGTACAGGGCTCGCTTCTGGGCCAGCGTGGTCGTCCAACTGCTGCGTCTTGGTCCCAAGTAGCCCAACAGCAGTTTCCAGCTGAGTGCACGGAAGCTTTGTACATCGGGCACACCTGTGGATTGGATTGGATTCATGTCCATGAATTACTACGCCTATCAGAAGTGTGATATCCCACCATTAAACGTCAGTCTGCGCAGCTCCTTTAGGTCAACCACATCCTGGGCCAGCGCATCATCGAACTCTTTTACACTGAAAGATACAGGGGGGGGATAACAATCTTTTGTTCTTAATTCCCGAAAACACGTCACATTTTTGTGTCGTCCATACCGCGCCTTGAAAATGGACATGCTTTGGCTGTATGCGGGCGAGGATCTTAGTTTGCTCCATGCAGGGACAGTCGCTTTGCAATGATGTGGACTGGACTTATATTATTGCTTTGTTGTCATCCAGCCAGCTGCATTATTGCTTTTTCCAATACAGTTCGAAGCAGAAACAATTTTGATATTCCGTCGAATATTTTTAGATATCTAGATCTCTCAGCCCTGCCCACATAATTTTATCCGATTAATGAATCAATTTTCTACTTAACTGTCTTGTTTTAAATACTTGACTTTAATTGTTTTTGCCTCAATTTTGGTTCCTCAACAACAATATATGCATCTGAAAACCCGAACTTAGCCCTCTTAAGCCCCCTCTATTTAAATAGTTCAAATACTGGAGGTAAATGACGGAAAATATTAACGATTGTAAATTCTTCTTGTAGATTCATGCTACCTTTCCTCTGAACTTAAAAAAAAAAAACACTATATCTGTTCAGCCACAGACATGTAAATCGGAGTCGAGCATTACTACTCGCTGCTGCTACCAGATCAACAGCTAAGCTGGGATGGATTGTGGCAGGAAAAGTCAAATCTGCCCACAATTCCTCACCCATTTGTGCAACGGGAGTAAACGAGCTCATGGAAAGATTCTGCACTCTGGACAATCTAGAGACGGAAGACAAACCACGCACTCCAGTGGAAGCACGGTGTGAAGCTCATTTTATAGAAAATCTTCAGACAGCTTCAGACGGCCGTTTTATTGTAAAGCTCCTATTTTCCGAACACCCTTCAGCCCTGGGGGAGTCGTTGGAAACCGCAACAAAAAGATTCCTAGCGTTGGAGCGGCGAAGCTCAACAGAAACTTGGAAGAGTTATGTGGACTTCATGGAAGAGTATGAAGGACTAGGACATATGAAGATTGTGCCAGCATCAAAAGTTCCCAAAAGGCACTACTTCATTCCACATCATTGTGTACTCAAACCTGAGAGCACCACCAGAAAGCTTCGGGTAGTATTCGATGCCTCATGCAAATCAACAAGCGGGAAATCTTTGAACGACATTCTGCAGGCTGGACCCACCGTTCAGAGCGAACTTATGTCCATTCTGCTACGATTTCGAATTCATAAGTACGTATTCACAGCGGACATAGAAAAGATGTACCGGCAAGTGTGGATGAATCCGGAGGATCAATTCCATCAGATGATAGTCTGGAGAAGCAATCCATCCGAAGAGATCAGGTACTATCGCCTGAAAACAGTAACATATGGGACAACAGCTGCTCCGTTCCTAGCAACGAAATGTCTGGATCATTTGGCAATACAATACAAAGACAGACTACCAGTAGGATCAACAACATTAAAAACAGATTTCTATGTTGACGACTGTCTAACTGGAGCAAACACGATTCCAGAGGCAATTCATGCTCGACAAGAACTAAATAAGATATTTCTACCGTCCGGATTCAAATTGCTCAAGTGGTGCTCCAACAATGAGCAACTTCTCCAAGGAATCCCCAAAGAGGATATTGTAACCGATGTAAAATTAGGAGAGACACTAGAGCACTACAGCGTGAAAACTCTGGGTCTCATCTGGATGCCGAAGAAGGATACATTGTGTGGACGAACACAGAAAAGCCAGGCTACACGCATCACCAAACGGGTGGTATGTTCCGAACTGGCCCAAATCTTTGACTCTTTGCACCGGTGGTAGTAAAGGCAAAAATCTTCATGCAACAACTTTGGGAGCTCAAACTGGATTGGGATAACGAATTACCATTACAACACCAAACCGAATGGAAAGAATACCGGGACGACTTACAAACATTGAACAAAATGCAAATTCCCCGGCATATCTACGATGGTAAAATTCCAGTTACCCAAGAACTCCATAAGTTTGTAGATGCATCAGAACGAGCATATGGCGCAGCAGTATATGTACGCGCTACATACAAAAACAACCAAGTGTCAGTAAGACTGCTCTGTTCGAAATCAAGTGTGGCGCCGACAGCCAAACAATCACTATCACTGTTAGAACTTTGTGCTGCAGTGAGCTCACAAACCCAGTCCGACAGGATCTGCACATGGACATTACAACGGTTTCAGGATGGTTTTGGAGTGATTCCACCGTTGTTTTATCCTGGATAAACGCATCGTCATCAACATACCATACCTTTGTGGCAAATCGAATAGCCAAAATCCAGGCATTAACAAATCAGACACAATGGCGTCACGACGTGTCATCGGCCAACAACGCAGCCGATGTCCTGTCGAGAGGAATCGCATTGTGGTGCTCAAGCATTAAGGGCAATCGCAAGACAACAATATTGGATTATCAATGACAAGACAATGGCTAGAAGCATCATCCACAGCTGTGTTAGATGCACCAAGGCTAGACCAAAGCTGATACACCAGATCATGGGCAATCTCCCAGCACAACGAGTCACACTAGCACGCCCGTTTCTTAATGTAGGCCGTCGACTACTGTGGACCAATCTCGATCCACCATAAGATCCGAGGCAAAAGACCCGATAAGGCGTACATCGCCGTGTTTTGCTACTTTTCCACAAAGGCAGTACAACCTGAGCTGGTAAGCGACCTGACCACAGATGCATTCTGGCCGCCCTGCGTCGATTCTTAAGCAGACGTGGGAAGTGCCAAACTATCATTGCGACAATGCAACGAACTTTGTGGTGCAAACAACCAGCTTAAAGAATTAGAAGGACTCTATATTCAGCTCAAAGGCAAGTGCTCTGATCACGAATCATTGCAACAAAAAGCAAGTGGGATTTTAAATTCATTCCTCCCAGGGCTCCATCGTTTGGCGGCCTCTGGGAAGCGGCGGTAAAAATCAGCAAAAAAGCAGTTGATACCAACCACCAACACAGCCTCATTAACATTGAAGAACATAAACACAGTGATAATCGAAATTGAAGCAAATTCTCAATCTCGATCCCATCACTCCAATGTCAAATGATCCCAACTGAATACAACAGCGCTCACCCCAGGACACTTCTTGATTGGTGAACCATTGACAACGCCTCCTGACGTCAATACTGATCATCAAGGAAGAACATTGGTCAAGCGCTGGGAATTGGTAATCGCGTCTAAAGCATTCATTCTGGAACACATGGTCTACAGAATACCTTCCAAGAATTGCAAGCTCGGCATAAATGGAAGACTGCTTCACCAAACGTACCTGAAGTATTATTAGTTTTGGTTAAGAAAGACAACCTTCCTGTAATGAAGTGGCCAATGGGTCGCATCATTAAGGCATATCCTGGACAGGACAACCACGTACGAGTGTGTTAACGTTAAGACAGCATTTGGCGTATACAAGCGCCCGATCACTCGTCTAGCGCCGCTCTTTCCAGAAGATGTGGCAATCAAACGTTCCCACAACGTGATCATGACACCACGAGATTGATGAGCCACC